>NC_081411.1:386963999-387263999 GCF_030272615.1 Cryptomeria japonica | reverse complement strand
ATGTCATAAAAAATAATTTTCTTTTTGGCAGACAAGTATAAAAAGATGTCTCCCCCTCTCATTTGATCATCCAACAATCATATTGATCAATCAATTTAAGTAATCAAGCATTCAAGTTCAAGCAAGAAAGCAATCAGCCTTCATTCAAGCATTAGAGCAAAGATAAAGTCAAGATTCAAGCATTGGAGTTGACATTCATGTTATATGTTATTGAAGACTTCATGAAACCCTAATTCCGTGTGGAGACAATCAAAACTTCACTAGGAGGTATATCATTTGTGTTATAGTCATTATTCAACATCTGCCTCAAAAGGAGAATATTTTCATTACTGCAATTCAATCAAATTTTACTTTCTTTTCATGGTTAATTCCAAAAATGGGGTTTGACCTAAGGAAAATTCTTATACCCAACCTATTTCCCTTCCCTAGAGTGTGCAAGAATAGGTACAGAGCTATAATATTCAGGAGAATCTTTATTTACAAAGACGAATCAATTCCCCATTAGAGTTTGAAAAGTTTGGAGGATCAAAGTGACTGACACACTGGTCCTGACAAATCAGGAGCTCCTTCTGGGATAGGTCTGAATCCTCTTACAATCCTCATATCCAGATTCATGGCTCAATTCGATTACTGTAGCTTACTGTTTATACATTTTTATATCAATTCCAACACATTTACCCTAATTTCAATTAATTCAATAAATCAATTTCATTCAAGGAAAAGAAGGGGCGCCTTCTAGACCCCTTGGAATTAGATTAGTATTCAAACCTCTTAGGTTTAGATCTATCTAATTCCTATCTTTCCCTCTTGTAATGGTCCCCAAGTCATAAATTAGTGCTTTCTTCCTTCTATGGTGGAAACCCTAATTTTTCACCATTACATTTTGGTGAACCTACCTCCTTACACCTGCAATTCTGATTTATGTTCTCAGATCTAAGTTTTTATGCTTTTCAAATTCAAACTTACATTTGCAAGTTTAAATATTAATTGAATTTTAAAACTTTAATGGTTAAATTCACAAAAACCCTAGTTTTTAATTCTAAAATTAAGCTTGTGGGTTCTCTAATTTAGATTTATCATTTCAAATTTGATTATTTGTTTAATTTAAAATTCAAATTTTCTATCCTAGATCTCATTTTTAAATTGAATTACATAAATTTAGTGGTTGAATTTACAAAACCCTAATTTATAATTCTATAATTTACCATGAGGGAATAAATCAAGTTTAAAACAAAGTCCTAAATTTAGGCACACATACCAACATGGGTGATAAACCTATTGTGAATTTTTTTTATTAAGTAGGGAGAAGGCCTTGATCCCAAAATAGTACAATAAATTAACACATAAGACTAGAAATAACCAACTAGCATAGAACAACTAGAACCCACAAAACAACAAACCACAACCCACCCTTACATAATAAAAAAACATAATATATCAGTGCAGAGTAAAATACTTCAAAAAAGATAATTGAGACTAACCATTAACCTACTTATCATCATAATTTTCTAGTACATAGGCCTTAAGAAGGTTTTAAACAAAGTAATATGAAGCATAATCCATAAAAGCACTAAATGATTAAAGTCTAAGGCACCACTGCCTTCAAAAACTGAAAAAAAAGGAAACTAGAACATAAAACCTAATTATTAGGATCTTTGATAAGATCTCAACATTTCTCTAGCAATTGCAATTTCTTCTCTTAGTCACCACATTCAGGTGTGCAACCTAGAATATCTTCTTGGTTATTTTCACCCTTCCTTGCCATCTTCTTTTGTTTCTTCGCAATTTTACTCTATCCTATTACCACTCCCATTACTACCTTTCACATTATACCATCTGTGATTATAGTGAAGCTTTTAACAAAAAAAATTAGGTTCTTCTTTCTCATTCTCAAGTCTTTAGCCTTAGATTCCAAGTCTTTCATTCTAACCTACATATTATCAACTTGTGATTTAAGTTTACCCAAAATATCATTATTATCCTCTAGTTTATTAGCAAACATATGAGTGTTTCCTATAGGGTTAGGATCCTCTTGAACACCTAAGGTATCGATGTCTTACACCTCCTGGTCTTCCTCTACTTCTTCCTCCTCATCAGGCACAATCATGTTTTCACTAAAATCTTATGTTTCCTAGTGTGAAATTGTTAAGATCAATAATATAGGACATGATATTTAGCCCCCATTTTAGTAGTAGTAACTTACATTCATACCTAGGATAAAGCATGAGAATTCAAATACTTTCATAAAAACATTGAAGAGATAAGATGCTCCAAGATCAAAATGGTGGTATCCTGAAGACAGGGTCCTATAAATATACAATATGGAGATTAAAGGTCAAGCATGCAGTCAACAAAAATATGATAAACATTCAAAATGTGCATGGAGCATATTAGTACATGCATGAAGCATATATGGAGAAAACAATATATGGCATCTACGAATTGTACAAGATCTAAAAAAATTTATTAGGAGTCATATCTACAAACACAAGGCATGACCTCTAGGACTAACAAGATCCTTAGACACTTATTAGGAGTCATGTACTTAAGCACACAAATAATGACATCTAGGACAAGAAAGATGATCATTAAATACTTACTAGGATTCCTGTCCATAAAGGGTTCATAAGTCACAAGGCTATCAAGTTGAGTTATGCTAGGTGGCTCAAGAGCAAGTGGAAATAGAAATTAGAATCTTAGGAACTAATCATTATAAACAAGATCACATAGTAAATGAAATGAGAATCATACATGTATAAATATACACATTACAAAAGGTATACATGGGGAAAATCTTTTTGGGTAAAAAACCCCATAAAGCATCATTTTATTAAAACACACACAAATATAGTTTATAATAAAATAGACTTGAACCTGGGGATACTCCTCCAATACTTCCACATGGCCAATAGTACCTCTTGTGCATATTTATGTAACTCACTATAAATCTCCAAATTCACAAACCTCTCAAATGAGAGAGAACCTCCTTATATATAGGAGCTTCACTAGTTATACCTTTTGAATAATTTATTGTCCTAGAATGACATAGAAGACAAGAAAGATCATCAAATACTTACTAGGAGTCATGTCCATAAAGGGTTCGTAAGTCACAAGTATATCAAGTTGTGTTATGTTAGGTGGCTCATGAACAAGTGAAGACCCCAAAGGCTAGCAAAAATATTTGGATATACTAGGTGAGCTTCATACTAATTAAACCAAAGATTACTAGCCCAAAAACACTTTGTTTGCTATGTAATCTTCATAAAGTGATACCCAAGATGAGAAAATGGGTGTTGTGATATCCCAAACATCCCCATGGTGTGTGATCAAAGTGAAAAACCAATTTTTTGGTGTGTGCACAAAGTGGAACACATAGAGGAATGTCTACACCCACCTTAAAGTAATTGTGTATGACAATCGAGAGCAGTTGTTCAAAGAAAATCACTTTGTAAGAATGAAATGCCTCCAAAAAAGGAAAATTGAGGTGATGTAACATGTGAACAAGACCATATAATATTAGAGAAGGGATCCAAATATTTGAGGTTAGTATGGATATAAGATGAATTATATATATCCATAAGATTATTTTGAATTGACCTCAACCCTAGAAATATAGTACTTTGAGTACAAATGAGGAAGATTACATAAGAAAAATAAATTCTTTTGGGTAAATATAGAAGAGAGGTCTCAATGCCTCAATTCTCTCCATCATCCCTAAAGGACAAGACAAAAGAACATGTACAACAAAAGCACATTTATGACAAAAACACATGTACAACAAATAGAAGAATGTCACAAAAAGCTCGGTCCCTTTGTATCCTTTTGCCAATGGAGCATCAAGAGTATTCCAAAGAGAGATTAATAAAAAATAGGCATGCCAATAGGCACATCATAATGAAAAATATTATTTGCAAGAAAACACCAAAAAGACAAAAGGTATCATACTTATGATCTAATCTATAACAAATAATCTACCTCCCAAAATTTCTTATCATAAAAAGATGTTAGGAAAGATTCTAAAGGAGCTACAACTAGTATAGAAGGAGATATATATAGTTTGAAACATGGATCTTTCCTTAAAGGAAGATCACTATGTGTGTCACTAGGAACTAAAGTCGATGCTTTAGAAAATATTGAAGATAACTCAAAATCCTTTTCCATAGTTTCAACCATGTTAAATATTAATTATTATCCAAGTTTATCACAATATTGTTAAATATTAATTATTATCCAAGTTTATCACAATATTTGGCGCAATAGTGCTACCAACATCACCATGATTATTTTTTGTCACAATAGAAGAATCCCTTGGAAGAAACAACTTAATATTTTAGGTATGTTGGAAAGGTAAGGGTTAGCCTTATAAGTTGGTGAAACTAAGGAAGGTTGAGGAGGAAATCCATATGAACATCTAACTGATTAGGGGAAACAACACTTGAGGAAGGTCTAGTTCTCACAAAAATCTCATGAGCCATACCATAACATCATTTTCTATGTTTTATTGCATCATAATTTTGTTGATTATGGTTTAGAGATTTTGTAGAAGGAGGTAGGGTATCACTCAAGATTAATTCTTTTTCTTCATTTTCTCTAGGGACATAAGGAGAAATAGAAACATATCTAAAGGCTGAGAGATAAGATTAAGGAATATCCACTTGAAATGGACAACTTTCCTCTAGATTCTAAAGAAGCAAGAGGAACAAAAGAAATCCTTGAAGTATAATGAGTTTTATATTGTGTTGATAATTTTACTACTTGTCCTTTACATGGTTGCAGAGGTGGAACCACAACATACACATTAGACTCTCTAGGAAGGGGAAGGATGCATTATCTAGGATGTAGTTCACTTGCTACTTATGATGTAGGATGATTACACTCATATCAATAGGTGTCATAGGATCCTTGGGGGTAGTAGTTAAAGTGGGACCCGATGTAATGCCTCTCTTAGGAAGCATTAAGATATGAGCTAAATAGTCATAATAATGCATGAAATGTTTTTTTTTTGAGAAATTTAAGTTAAACATAGGCATCTCATAGAAGAACAATAGCCCAAACCTTGAACTTACAATAACTTATCAACATATAACAATGCATTAGTAGAAGAATTAGACCATGAAATAATAATCAGTCATAGGGAAAGATCTACAAGGTAATTAAACTCACACAAGACCTCCTAAGAAGTTACAAGACTCAAGTCGACAAATTGGACCTTCTCCTAGGTCCTAGGTGTAATGAATGGGCTTCGACAAGAATAAACTCGTACATGAACACCATCAACACCACTCAAAATCACTTTAAACACCTTCACAACATCTCATAGGCTCCTTAGGTACTATGACCCCCAAAAGACATCTTTGATAAGGGCAAGCTAATCCTCAAGACCTTTGAAACATTGTCAAACTCAACTACTAGACAAAAGTGCCAATGAGGGAATGACACCCTATTAAGACACTAGCATGCCTAGAGGATGCTAGGGAAATAAACTTTATTCCTAATCACATACAAGCGTCCTCAATGAATATTGGTCTTCAATATTTGTATTGTTGTTCTTAGTTAACTCGCAAGCATGTTGTAATACTCTATCTAGGCATTGGTGTCCAAGGTATTGAATGAATTGGATTAACATCATAGTTCTCTAGACATCATGTAAACATTGGTGTGGTCCAAATACATATATAACACTCAAGGAGTAAGAAAATGATGAAAAGGTGTGGATATGAAGTGCCATACTACACCTCGAGTCACTAGGTGACATCTACAAGAAAGGGAAAGATTAGATACATACCCTAATGACTTTGAAACAACCAAAAAGTTCCCAAATTTAACTCTAACACCCTCAAAGACACTTCAAATATACCTAATCCTCCTTGAAAAGCTTTGAATTGTCTTAAATGGACCTAGATTTAGTCTAATCCATACAAATCTACTCAAATACTTTTGAGAACACATAATAATGCTAAGAGGGGAAAACAACTCCCTCCAAGACACTATATGAATCCTCTAGTTTCATTTTAAAGCACCATTTTTCTTTCTATACAATTAACCACAATTACAATATTGAACAACATTAAGATAATTTCTACCTTGAATAGTTATTTTCCTTTTTCTTTTTTTTTCAATTTTTTTTATGAATGTACTAAAATCCTCTAGGAAGGTCCATAGTTCCTAGGTTTCAATGGCCTTTTTATTTCTAAATGGTCTCATGGTTTCAACCCTTGCAATGTGTTTAAATTCTCTATTTGGGTTCATCTTCTAGATAGATCTACCTCTAGAATATTGGAGTGAGAAGTGTCTCGATTCTATTGTCAACTGTTTTGGAATTTTTTTAGCTATTGACCCTATTACCAAATTTCATGAAACATTTAATTTCTGCATGAGATTTGTGTTCTTGTGGAGAAAGAAAAGTGCTTCCCACTCAGCTTATCCTATCTTCTAATTTTGGTAAAAAGGTATAAAATATTGATTTAAAATTTCTCCAATTGTTTTTAATTCTTATGACAAAGTGAGTCATGCTTCTTCTATTTGTGAGACCTTCAAAGATAAATAGTCCTAAATTGGACAAAAGAGAAACTAGTGCATTCTAGTAATGAGTTGCCCCTTTCTTCCTATAGGGAGGAACAAATTCACTTTTCCCCTACTAATATTGTGAGGGAGCACTCTTGTGAAGGTTTGAAGGACAAGAAAAGGTGTTTGGAGGAAAAGAATTAGGATTTTTCTTCCAGCATGAAGAAGAAGAAGAAAAAAAAGATGATTCTTAGATGCTAAATCTTATGATTCCTAATGGTGCCTCTTGGGATTCACCTTGTTTGAAAAAACAAATGTAGGAGAGGACCCTGATTACAAGGTTAAACAATAATCTTCAGATCATATTTTTAAACCCATATGATATGGTTGGCCTTTTGCCTTCTTTGTTGACCAACTATTCCTATTTGTTTTTAGTTGTTGTCATGTGTTGTTTTTTTGTTCCATTGTTGTTCCTTTTTTGTTGCCCCTTGCTATCCTAAATAGCACTTATTTCTTTATCCTTCTTAATGTAAAAGGTTTAGGACACTTTCAAAATACTACTTACCTTAATAAAAAATATGTATAAAATAATTTAAAATAATAATTGATTTATAAGAAATCACTATTAATAAATATAAAAATATAATAATTATATTAAATTCATTAAATCCTGAAATATAATTAATATTTTGGGTAAAAGCACAAAACCATGTCACGTTTTAGGCAAACTTATCATCACAAGTGATTTTAAGTAATTCTAACTAAAAATTAATTTTAGTCAAACATATGGTCTATAAAGATTCATTATAGCTATATTATATATGGGCTACAACTTTTACAATTGGAATTGTCTACTAAATGTCTAGTTTACACCACTTTAGGTCTAACTAGAAATTGCATCTTAGTGTGCAATGGGTATGCTGAAAAGGTGTGGAAGGTCAATTAGAGAAAATTTTGGTCTATTTTTTTTATTATATTTGTGTAAGACACGAGGTCATTTGGTAGGCCACTCAGAAAATGATGTTGTTTGTGCAACAAAAGTCTCAATGGAGAAGTGATAGGTTCAAATCAACTATGCATCCACTATCAAGAGGCTTATTAGCAAGAGTCTCATGTTATGTTTGCAATAGAGAGAGGGAAAATAAGAGGGAGGAAGAGCAAGAGAGAGAGAGATAACTAGATATAGATTTAGAGGTCTAGGAAGAGAAAAGTGGGGAAGAGAGGGAAAGAGATGGATGGATAGAGAGAGGGAGACATGTCTAGAGATAGAGAGAGAGAGAGATAAAGATGGAGGTAGAGATGAAGATGGAGCGAGAGAGGGAGAGGTGGACGAATAGATAGAGAGATAGAGAGATATAGGGGGATAAAGAGGTAGGAAGAGATAAAATTAATAGAAAAAGAGGGAGAGGGGGAGATATCTAGAGACATAGATGGTGAAATAGAGAAATAAAGAGATATAGAGAGGGGGATAGGGATAAAGAAAAGTACAAATAGACAAATAGAGATGCAGAGAGGGAGAGAGAAGTAGGGGAGATAGAGTAGAGAGAAAGAGGGAGATATAGAGATATACGAGAAGGGAAAGGGAGAGAGATAAATTGACTTTTGACTAGTCATTTTATTTTGTACCAACAATCTAAGAATAACATGTCCTTGGGGAGGTAAGCTCAAGGTCACATGTCATTTGATTAAGTATATCATGTAGATAAATTTTATTTTTTATTTTTAATATTTAAATTATTATATGACTAGATTTTTATTTTCTATTTTAATACTAAAAACTATTAGACAATTAATTTTAAAAGAACTTCAATATTAATCAATTTTTTAGTTTTTTTATATAAATCAAAATAAAAATTGAAAATATAATTATCCTATAATAAATAAAATTTTAATAAGATATTATAATAATTAAATTAATTTTAATATTTTTTTATCATTTCTAAATTCATAAATATACATAAATTAATAAAAATAAATTTCAAATTTAAATATTTTTAACATATATAATATTTTATATTTTAATATTATAAATTATTATAAAATTAAAATTGCAAATATTTTCATATTCATCAAACTTTTATTTTTATATCATTTGAGAGCTAGTGTTGTTAGAGTAATTGAGCATGATTGTTAATTAGCCAATAGGCTATATATGGGGTGAAACCCCATAGGTTTTTCCTCATGTCTGATGCCTGAAAAAATTCAGGCCAGGAAAAATGGCAAACAACTCCTCTTTTTTATTCTTTTTAGTTTTTTATTGTTTCATTACAACAAGGAAAAAAAAACAAAAAACGTTAGGTAAAAAACAATAATAGGTACATATATCTCTCTAGGATTAATGAGTATGAATTTTAAAATCACAAAACTTTTGGAATTGAAGAATAGTGGGCAAAACAGGATTTTTGAATTTGAATTTTTATAAGCTAAATGAGTTTAATAATTTACCATATATGGATGAAAAGCATAACCATTGTTTTGAACACTTTTCACAGTTTTAGAAAACACCTGAAATTTGTCAAAGAGAGTAGTGTAATTGAATCATATTATATAGAAGAATATTGTGCAAAAGAAAAATTATCTGATTGAATTTGTATAACTCGAGTGAGTTTAATAATTTACCTTTCAGAGATCAAAATTAGAAGCATTGTTTTGAACATGCCTTGGACATTTACAAAACACCAGAAATTTGTCAAATAGAGTAGTTTAATTTGAGAAATGTGGTAAGATTGAATGGTATGCATAATATAAGTATTGAACTAAGAATAGAAGGAACAAAACTCATATGCAACTGATAGTTGGTTGTGCATCTGATAATATCTTCAATCGTGCCTCCTCTTCTTTGCGTCGAGTGACATGTGGACTTTTTTGCATTCGTACATACCTTTCAAATGTGAAGGCAGGGGTGAATGCGAAGACTTGTAAGATCAGGAACTCTTGAAATAGTTGTGAATGTCAACCCTTGTCGGTCAATGTTGCCAATGTCAATTGTTGCTCTTTGAAGTGTGAGTCCTTGTGATTTGTGTATTGTAAAGGCCCATGCCATTTGTAGTGGTATCTGTCATCGAAGACCGTGACTTATTGGTGGTATAGGTATATTTGTTGGGTTATTGTCATCCCAAGTCGGGCCTATGTAGTTTTGGAATTGAACAACAACAAATAAGGGCAGTTGAGGTGGGTTGGGTTTTCACCATCATTGTATACAATTTCTTTGAATTGTCCGAGTGCACCATTGACAAGTCTTGTTTCCACCCATAGATTTGTAGACAACATAACCTCTTGGCCAATACTCTTTGGAGCACTATTCCAAAATTAAAAAGAATCCATACAACATTAGTAGAAAGAAAAAACAAGCTCACCTACAATTGCTCTTATGATATCAAGATTAGGTATGTGCAATTAATTGTCATAAAGTTTTAGATTCATGATTATTCTCTTCTTTAATGAAGAAAAAATATTTACAATAGCAAGTTCAAACATGTACTATTAGTTACATAAGCTCATAATTATTTTGTTTGTATATTTACAAATAATGTATTTCTCATTTGTTTTGATGCATTTGAATGACATGATTTTAAAAGAGGAGCTACTAAAAAGCCAAGCAAGTGGGTACTCAATCATCAAGAAAAGGAAACAAACAAGATTTATCATCGTTATCAAAAAAAATAGTTTCATTCCTTTAGATTTACATATATACTGAAATGGTTACAAATGATGAATTTTTTTCTAATGTGTGTCAATGCATTTGAATGATACAAATGTTACATAGTAGCACAAAAAGCTAAAAAAGACACTAATGTAACTTTTATTTATTTTCAAAAAACTGATGAAGTTTACCAAAATTATGTACAAAATTATATTATACAATGATACATGTTTATAGATCTACACTTTTATACAATTCTTAATGTTAAAATTAATTTATATTTTCCTATCAATCACCTCAGAAATCCCTTGCACCTCCTATGGTTGCAAGTACTAGTTTTATATCATATTTGAGGGCTAGTGTTGTTAGTGTAATTGAGCAAAACAATTTGAGGGCGAACTCATCTTAGAAGTGATGAATGTCGTACGGTTGATGTGACACATCTGCAAACTTTTCTACAAAATATGCGATCGTTCTACTGAAAATAAACGTGAAAACAGTGATAGCCTCCAATTAATTAACTTACTTTTTAACCATATTAATTTAAAGTCATATTAATAATACAAATATTTTAAACTAACATAATCTTTTTGTTTTTCATTCAAATTATTTAATTTCTGGTAGATGAATTAGTTTGCTTAATTTAGTTTATCCGATGATTTGTGAGTGAACTCTAATTGATATTATTGGTAATTTTTGTTATTTCTGCTGCCCAAAATTATTGTTGTGAATGGACAATTGAGTCTTTTCAATCCCCGTGAATTGTTTTTTGGTTTTTTGCTTTTTCTGTCTGTCTAATGCTACCTTTGATTGTACGTCTAAACACGTATAATTAAAAGCTTGGAATACAAATAAGAAAAAGAGAACACGATAAAAGAAATAATGATGTACGACTAAAATCAACGGTACAAGATTATCACAGCGTATTTGAACGAACTAAAATGCATCATCTTCTCTTGATTATTGCACATCGTTAGACTGCTGTATTGAAGTTTGTTTTGGAAATTAACTATCGGTAATGCACCAAACCACAACGTAGAACTGTCACATCATGTAAATAGCAGTGAGGACAAAAACAAATGGCAAGAGTAATGAATGGTGACGATGGGAAATAGCAAAACCGACAGAAAAAATGAAAAAAAATCTAACGGCCAGCAATATTTGAATCGTCTTGCATCCATTCTCGTGCATTGCAAGCCGTTGATCGCCAACATCAGGTCGTCCATTCTCAGATAGGAGACGCCTTCGGCGTAATTACCAATTATCTTTTAATATTTAGTTTTTTATATTTTATTTTTTATTGAAAGTAGGTCATCAACACAAAAAATATAAGATTGATTATCTTGTAAAGGAAAAATACTAAAATTTATTTAAAAATTTTGAAAAAAAATAAATGCACTAGAGAAATGAGTCTATGTCAAAATGATATATTTTTTTTCTGATTTGGATAAATAATTAAAAAAAAAGGTGATGCCAAATGAAAAGAGTTATATTTTAGTGCATGCAACTTTTCAAATTTATTGAAAAATATGTATACATAAAAAATAGTTAAAAGTATTTTTTTATACTAAAGTTTCAATTTATCAAGATACACAAAAAAAATTGAAAAAAAAAATATTAAATTTACTATATAAATTGTGACGCCTTGTGTATCTTCAATTTCAACATTTTATCAACAACTAAATTATAGTGTTTACTTGATAAAAAAGTATATTCAAATAATTTTCTAAATTTTTAAAAAAATTATAAATAGAAAAGTTGAATCAGCATTAGACATTTTCTTTATAAAAGTATCACACAACTTTATGCCACAACCTTATGCTTTAAAATGAGATTTGCTTTATATTATTATCACAATCCAATAGATTTGATTGTAAGAAATCACATTAAAAATATCTACTTATTAGATAACTCATGACAAAAAAGATAAAAATTCCTATTTGAACTTTTAGGATTTATCAACTGAAACAAAATAAAATAAAAATAATTATAATCAGACAAAAATTAAAAGCCCACAACAAATTTTAAATAAACTATACATTACTTAGATTACATTATTGTAAAACCTCTGTGCAGTACAATATCACAGACTTTATTCACAGCTGCTTATATTAAACTATTCTCTATTCAACAAACTCTATATAAGCAATCCTATGAAGAACAAACTATACTATTGTAAACATTCTTTCAAATTACTGAACTACAATCACATATTTTATTCATAGCTGCTATACTAAACATGCAAACGACTTATGGCCTGTACAGTCCACCCTCGTGCTTTACAACAGTGAAGCCTCCATCCACAACAAGATTATGACCGCTGACAAATTTTGATTCACCACTGCCCTAAAACAGAACAGCATCTGCAATATCCTCTTCTTTAACAACCACTCCCTTCAAGTTACCAATGCTGCTAGTCCACGCCTCCGCCTCACCCTTATCTTTTGTTCCCAAAAAGCCCATTAGAAGCCCTGTTGCAACGTAAGTACAGTTAACTCTGATACCATATTTCCTAAGCTCAGCTGCACCATTCTTAGTAAGCCCTATTACTGCGTGTTTTGAGGCCGTGTATGCATGAGGTGCAATGCCTCCCATAGTCCCTGCAATACTCGCAGTAGAAATTATACACCCTTTTCTATTGGGTATCATAACGCGAGCTGCATGCTTAAGCCCATGCATTACGCCTTTTGCATTTACATTCATTGTGCGTTCAAAAATTTCTATCTCATACTCTGCAAGGCTAATTTTAGGGTCATCCACTACACCGGCATTGTTAATCATAACGTCCAGTTGTCCATGCTTTTCAATTGCCAGATCAACTGCTGCTCTAACGTCTTGCTCTTTGGTCACATCACAATGAATAAAGGTTGCCCACTGTGAGAGAGATTGTGCAAGAGCATGACCGGCATCGTCTGCAATGTTTGCAATTATGACTTTTGCTCCGTTTTTGGTGAAGAGGTGAACAATGGATTCTCCAAGGCCTCTTGCTCCACCTGTGATTACTTCAACCTTCCCTTCCAATCTGTATTTTCAAGTCAGGATTCAATTTTTTTATTTCGGCTTAAACAATATATTGATTTTTACAATCTATAAGTGTAATGCTATTGTTTTTAAATTTGATTGTATAAGATTTTAGAGCATCAAGTTTTAGATCACATTTTATAATTTTACACTTTCTTAAGCTTTTTAATGTGTGATTGGAAGTGTTGATGCTCAATATTCTTACACAATCAAATTCAAAAACAGCAGCAACATATTCTAAGTTTTGATTTATTTGCGTGGTTCATCTTAATCACATTAATCGATGGTATTTCTTTTCACCACAATTAAATTTTACTAGAACTTCAATTCTATGAAGCTTAAAAAATTTATATTAAACTATTCACAAATTAAAAAAAAATGCCATTTAACATTTTTTTTTAAAACATAAAACGAAAGGCATTAGAATGACTAAACCGTCATAAAAAATTCATATGACAGGCAAGGGTGGCCGTCAAATTCCAGGCCTGGTCATAATGCAACCCACATGCCTCTAATATCACCCCTCAACCTAGTCACGCTCCTTCAACAGCGTTCCCATTTTTTAATTTTTAGTTTCCACTATTTCTTTGCTAATGTCCATTCCCTCCAGTCCGTTTGGTTTAAATAATAGTTGCCGTTAACATTTGAATTTGAAAATTTTCCGTAGAAGTTTGAAACACAAATTTCATTCTTATTTTCTAATTAAGAGAGCATATTTTCTATATACATAGAATTCTCATCATGAAATTGTCCTTAATTATTATTCTGTTAGTAATGTGTGATTTAAACAATAAGAATCTATACAAAAGAGTTTCAGCTTCTACTTCACTCTAAGATCAATTCTTTCAATTATTATAGAAGTCAACTTTTTCTAGGATTTTCATGAAGAACCTCTAGTTACTTCAACAATAGATTTGCTAATATTAAGCTCGATTATTATGCTTTTTTATTTGTATTGGATATTGAGTAATTGATTCCATGTCTAGTTACCTTCAATGATGGATATTTTTAAGAGTAAACCACTTTATTCTTGGGAATTTAGAAAAAGAAGCACTGTTTTTAGATTGTTTAGGATTTTATATTGATTGTTATAGAAGAATATATGTCAAAATTGTATAAAAGACTCAATGGAAGCATTTTTGGGGATTAATGTAATAAAAATACAATTGAGTTCTTTTAGCACCTTTATATCTTTGGGCTTCACCACAAGCCACCACAACTTATTTTTCAATGACAACCATATTTCTAGAAGAAGGCAACATGAAATACATTAGGCCTTGGGGATTTAATTGAGCCCACTTGCAAGGAATCCAAATTGATCTCCTTAGTAAAAGGTGCTTTTAAGATTTGACGTTCTTCACTTTTGATAGTGATGGGAATGAACTATAAGAAGTCTATTATCTCCTAAATGTTTGAATCCTCCTTACTTCCAAGTAATTCACTAAAAAGGAAAATTTATTCAACCCTAATGAGTTTTGGCTCAGTGAGAGATTCTCCTCTATTATAATTGGTAGAAGTGATTTTTTTAACTCCCTCTTTCCCTAGTTGAGAACTATGAAAATGTTTTATGTTCTTCTTACCTTTAACTAGCTAAATTTCTAAAGATTTTTCTTCATTCTACCTATTTAGTCCTTGTCTTACCTCTTTGATTACCTTCATTTGATATTAAACATAGTATATATAGCATTAACACATTTTTCAATTATCAATGTTAGCCACAATATACTATAAATCCCAGTACCACATGTAACATGTTATCAACGAAAAATAATATACTTATATTTCAAAGCATTAAATAATGGCGAAACCTCCATGTGGTACTCAAAACTTATGGTCGAGGGCTCAATAAACCTATATAAATATTATTTTATTTGGTTCAAACTGTAAATCACTTGCCATGTGCATGAAAATAATCCAACTATACAAAGCTATCCACTTGATAGATGCCCTCAAACTAGTTGTCTATCTTTTTTCTCATTAAATTATTCTCAAAGTTTAATATGACACTAAAAAATCATAACTTAAACTATTCCCAAAACTATAAAATCCAATTTCAAGTTTCACCATAGACTAATAGCTACAACTAACATACAAACCATTGAACTAAACTAAAAAAGCCCACTTTTTCATAATGATTCAATATTACCACATTGTGTAGGGATCCTCTTACATTGTACATTTTTTAAAGACAATGAGGCCCATAACATTCAAAGTTAGGATCATCATTATAGTAGTGGGGCTACTTCCCCCTACTTTGTTATTTTTTATCAAAATTTAGGGTAGACTGAGAACTAGGTTTGATCTCTTCAATTGTGACATCTTGAACTATCTTACAACTCTTTCTTATGTTGGGGTTGTAGTTAGTTTTGGCCTTTTGTGTCTCATGTTATGATATTCATAAAAAATCCATAGAGACCAATATTTTGGCTTCCTCATGTTGTACTTTTAGGTCTTCCTCATATGCCTCTATTTCATTGGAATTGTTTACTAATAATTTAATTTCTAGTTCAAGAAGAATTTCCTTAAAATTTTCACTAAACCAGGAGAGCACATGTTATCTGGATGGAAATAGATCAACTAATTTTGACACGGTAGTTATAATCTCCTCATTTCCTATAATATTTTTGTTGTGTGTCCATTTTAATTTGAGGATTTATTAGGCTCAACTAATGCTTTTCTAACCCATTTCATAATAATTTGTGGGTTCTATCTATATTTTTTCTTGTAACAGATTTTTAATTTATAATGCCTACAAGATTGGATTAACCTTAATTTCTATCAGCTAATTTTAGTTCCATATATTAGATTCCAGTAGAATTATAGTTGATAAGGATTTGGAAAAATCTCTTCTTATACATACCCTAGCATAAACCCTAGAATCTCCCTACATAATTATTTTAAAATTTTAAAGTGAGTTGTCAATCTACTCCAAGATTGCATGGTACCACTATTCTTCATGAAGAATTTAAATTCTAACATCTGCATTGTTATCATTTAGGGAATAGGAGTTATATTAACTAAAACTTGAATTAAAATTAAGGACAATTGACTAGATTAAATTTGAGTCCATAAGAAACCTAATAAAGGAAATGTATAGTAGTAGTTTGTGAACTAGCTTTTTGACTTCAACACATGCAAACTATCACATATATATATTGGGTTTTTAAATGATGTAAACTAATTAAATGTTAATTTTTAATGTGTTTTATGTTTTAACTAAATTTAAGATAAAAAAATATTTGGTTAGTTTTTAAAACTTGACACGTTTCTTTAGTTATTGAAAAGTTCAAAAAATGATATCTCAAGAAATATTCTCTCCTCTAGGGAATCATATTTTTAATTTTTTTTTAAAGTATTTTGTTAGATAAAATATGAGAGAGCATAAATAAAAAATATATTAATAAAAGTGAAAATAGGAATACACAAAATATGTAGTGGCTAAATAGCTAAGTTTGAGAGAGAGAGAGAGAGAGAGAATTTAGGAAGAAGTTGAAGCATCGATAGTTAGTTGAGGAGAAAACAATTTCAAAGTGAAAATGGATGAAGGAGAAGTAGTAGGGGGTCAAGAAAGAGCATGAAATATAAATTCAAGTGTCATGAAAAACTCTACGACCCTAGTTGACAATGACTCCCTAGACTAGCCACTATTAGAGTGTAGGGCATGCATGAAATCTAGTACAAAATTGCTAACCACATAATAGTAAAAATATAAGAAGTTTCAGAACAATTATTTAGCATTTTATGAGGGAATAAATTCCAATTTGAGGCTCATCCATTATATCATCATGTAGGAAATGACAACTTTACTGTAAATAATCAATGGTAGTAGAAAATCCTAAACTTGCCCATAAGCAATTGTATTTGAGAAGCGTATACCTTATACCAAATCCATATAGTTAGGGATGAAATTAAGGAAAATAATTTCTAGTATTAAAATATCTTGGCTCCATCTTGAAGATCATCACCTAAAATAACTTTGAAGGCCCTTTGTAATATGGGGCTAGTCCATGAGTGTGTGCACCAAGATGGTGTGCAAAAAAGTGGACACACCAAAAAAAAGTTGAAAAAACAGCAACCACATTCACGCTTTTAAAATTAAAAAAAAAATCATACACGGCTAGGTTCGTTGTGCTTGAGCCTAAAGGAACAAAACCGCATCCACGCTCCTTTAGAAAATAAGATTGCGTACACGATCCTTTAGGAAATAAGACCGCATACGTGGTCCTGTAGGAACTAGGACCCTGTACGCGGTTTTAGCTCCTAAAGGATCGCATACGCGGTCCTTGTCAATGAATTTTTTTTTGACAGTCGACTGTTTTCTTTTCTTTTGCGGCTGAGAGCAAGTTTTAGGGGTTTTTTTGTTTCAAACCATGCATGAGCTACATATTTTCACACCTAGACGCCATGGAAAGAGGTCGGTTACACATTTTTTTTGTTTTTTTTGCACATTTGATAAATTTAATTTACGTTTTCAATTTAAATTTGTTGATTTTGATCAGGTTTTTTTATTTTTTATTACCAATATCAAATTCTGAAAATCCAGAACCACAATAAGATGCACCTCAAAAACCAAAACAAAAGCCTCAGGATACACCTCCATCTCCTCCTTTAGACCGTACAACAGCTACATAGGAAGATTTGCTTAATCAATTAGAGAGAAACATTGCTAAAATAACTAGACTGATTAATAGATTGAAAACATTTGATCTTGAGCATCATTTATCCCTTGTCTCTAGCCTACAAACATTGGCTAGTGGTGCCACTGCAATTTCAAGTCAAATTACAAAATGGGGAAACTATAGGGATAGGTGTTGCTTATTATGCTGATGGGTTATCATATGATGCAGTGAAAAGAAAAAACATAAGTAAAGCACAAATATGTGCCCTTTTTGTTAATCCAAGAACTGGTGAGTCCTTACCTCTTAATGCAAAGAGGTTTCCCATACATTGGTGTACCAATGTGCAGATGAAGAATCTTTTTTGGAATAGGTGGTGGATGGTCTTTGACGAACCACCTTGTAATAATTTTGAGGTTACATTATATTTTTTGAGAAAATTACATTGTGAGTTTGTCCTCAATGAGCGACCTAATTATTTTGATATGAGAGAGTTCCATGGTAGAGGTGGCAGCTCTGCCCAAGCTATACCTAGAGCCCGTAGGGTAATAGACCTGCAGAATCGTCGCCCCCTAGCACCCAAAACCAAGGTGCATGTGATAATCCCAGTAGCCTTGAAAGAGTCTATGGAGCTACAGACTCTTCAGGCAGCCACAGAATTGACTGATGTGATCATCCAACATGGGACACAATTAGCACACCCTCTTGGCCTGGACGATGATCCCTTAGCTGAGCCAGCTGGTGCTGGTCAACCCATTGAGCATGTGTGTCCCACTTGCTCAAGCATATACACAAGGATGGATGTCGAGGCCAGTGCAGATGGTTCCACGTCTCATCTATGCACAATTTATGGGAGAAGATGTTAGACCCGCATGACTGAGGATGTGGCTCTGACGGATGAATTGATGGACATGTTGTTTGCTAGTTAGCCGCAGACATGGGTGTGTTGATTTGAATTCATAACATTTTATTTCTCATTCACTTAAAATTTGTAATTGTAAATTAGTTTTCATTTATAGATCTATTTAAATTGATACAAACAATATGCATTTCAAGATGTAGTAGCGGGTGTTAATACACCATCTGATTTTCCTCCCGCAATTATTGTAGTTGCAACTTCGATGCCTGAGGTATAAATTTTGTAACATGTTAAAATATAATAGTACTTTGAATTCAAATTTTTTTTATAAGATATACTATCTCTCTTCTTTAATGCTTGACAAGTTTTTGTTTTGTAGGCGTTGATAGGGGACCAAATGTCCCACATTGATGATGTCATGCTCTCAGCAATTGATTTTGGCCTACAAAGCTATGCGGTATCATATTTTGTACACCTTATTTTATGTATTCTTTTGATGGAATATGAAAGTCATTTAATTTTAATTTGTTAAATTATGTTTAATATTATCTACTAATATCTCTTGTGTTAATTTTGTTTGTTTTAGGCTACCCCCTTCGTGTCTAGGCCTCGTCCTCAGCGAAAGAAATCCTTGATGACACCTAAACATGGGAAGAAGGTAATTGAACGCATTTTTAATTGTACAATTGTTTGAAAAGGTTGAAATTGTCTTAGTTGGAATTTGTAGTTTGATTAGTGTTTTTATCTGTTTTATATATAGTGGCCATTGGGCTTTGTAGAATCATTGAATGCACCTGATACGCTCAAGGATCGAGAGAGGGAAGAGGTATGTATCTCTACTTTATTTTCTTGATTTGATGATTATATGCACATGTACATGTGAACTTGTGATAAATTATAATTTCATTATTTTTCATACAGGAAATATCTATAGCTACTTCATCAATGGTGAGCCCTCCTCCGTGTACTAGAGAAGCATCTCAAGCTCCGGTACACTTTTGTTTTATATATTGCATTAATTGTATTTAACCTACAATAATTATCATTATTTTAATTGTATTTAATCTTTAATCATTTTTTCTATAGGTAATAGCCACAGCTGCTCCATCAATGGCGAGCACTCCTCAGTCTACTAGAGAAGCATCTAAGGCTCTGGTACACTTTTGTTCTCTATATTATAGGATTTTAGTATTTTTTATCTATATATGTTAGTACATTGTATTAATTGTATTTAATCTACAATAGGCCCCTTTGCGGTTCGGCCATAACTTGGATCCTTTGAAGTTTGTGTTCAAGAAAACTCCTAAGACTGACAAGGAGAAGACAAAGAAAATAGTAGATCCTAGATCAGCAGATGAGGTAATCTACATTTCAATTGCAAAGAAATTATGGTTAAATGCATACTTATGTTGATAATCATGAACTATATTCTACAAAAGAATTTGAACTTGCCTTTTGAATTGTGGTTGTGCAACCATCTACAGAGCCATGTACTACATCAAAGAGGCTCGATTTTGATGATCCGCCACAAGTATAGGATCAAATAGTGTTAGTTGTGGTCATTGAATGACCAATACATGTAGATATATTCTACATTTTTATTGTATATCTATTTGGACATGGCATATGCCACATTTTTGTAAAACTTGTATTGACTTGGCATATATGCCTTTTTTGATATATATATGTTGATATTCGATCCAATAAATGTGTATTGTGTTCATTATTGTACATTTTGATATATATAAATGATTATTTATAATTGATACGGTTAATTTTTTCTCAAACTATTCCGTGTATTTGGTGGCTGCCCTTTTATAAAGTTAAATGAATATTTGCCTATGTAATCAACAATATGAATATAAACAACAAAAATCTATGATATAAAGCATTGCAGTTGTGGAATATGATTTGATAAGATTTCTAAAATGTTGAATTAAACCTACCAAACTCCTTGTCTCAATCAAAATGAAATTCAATGGTAATGGTCAGATTTGATCCGTGGTAATGATCACTGGATTCTTTTGATTCCATTCATTTATATTTGTCAATGTGAGTGGTGCGAGAGCACCCTCATGCTCACAATGGTCAAAGTTCAGTTTTTGTCTTGTTTTCTATTTGTTTTATCTAAATAAGGTGATTTGGGACCATTAATGGTCATTTGAATTCCTTTGTGAAAGTTTGGGGGCATTTGGATAAAAGATGTAAAAGTTGCTCAGTTGTTGTCAAAGTTTCATCATGGGCACAAACCAACATCACGAGCACATCTGGGTGGACAGGTTTACACTAGGCATTCTCCTGTTGTGCCTCCCAACACACCAGAATGTCGAGAGCCATACCCTACCAGTGCGATCTCTCAAGTGCCCCGAGTCCAAATAATTGTCAAACTTTGACAGACAGTTTCTTGCAAGCCAGGATGCATATGATTGATCCATTTGAACCTATAGGGTCATGTGAGGCTCGTCTACAGTGACCTATCTCTTTTTCTGACAACTTAGAGCCATTTTCAAATGGTAGTGTTTTTCAACTGCTGCAAAAATTGTCAGTGGCATGCAATGCAAAGTTGCAAGATAGGCTAGATTTGATTCCATTCGTCATGGGAACAAACCAACATCACAGGTGCATCTAGGTGGGTATGTTTATGCTAGGCATTCTCCTTTTGTTCCTCCCAATGCGCCAGAACATTGAGAGCCATACCCTACGAGCACGATCTCTCAAGTGCCCTGAGTCCAAAAAATGGTCAAACTTTGATGGATAGTTTCTCGCAATCCAAGATACATATGATCAATCCATTTGAACCTATAGGGTCACGTGAGGCTCTTCTCTAATGACCTATCTTGGTTTCTAATGACTCGAAGCCATTTTCAAATGGTAGCATTTTTTCACCTGCTTCAAAAATCGTTAGTTGCATGCAATGCAAAGTTGCAAGATAGGATAGATTTGATTTCATTCATCATGGACACAAAAAAACATCACGAGCGCGTCTAGGTGGCCAATTTTATGCTAGTCATGCTCCTTTTGTGCTTCCCAATGTGTCAGAACGTCAAGAGCCATACCCTACCAACGTGATCTCTCAAGTGCACTGAGTCCAAAAAATTGTCAAACTTTGACAGACAGATTCTCGCAATCTAGGATGCATATGATCGATCCATCTAAACCTATAAGATCATGTGAGGCTCGTTTATAATGACCTATCTAAGTTTTCAATGACATGAAGCCATTTTCAAATGGTAGCATTTTTTCACTTGCTAGAAAAACAATCAATCGCATGCAATGAAAAGTTGCAAGATAGGCTAGATCTGATTTCATTCATCATGGGAAAAAACCAACATCACGAGTGCATCCAAGTGGGCAATTTTATGCTATGCATTCTCCTTTTGTGCCTCCCAATGCATTATAACGTTGAGAGCCATACCCTACCGACATGATATCTTAAGTGCCCTGAGTCCAAAAAATTGTCAAACTTTGACAAACTATTTCTTGTAATCCAAGATGCATATGATCAATCCATTTGAACCTATAGGGTCACATGAGGATCATCTACAATGACCTATCTCGATTATCTTCATGGTCATCCCAAAATGCTTGTCAATTGTTTCGAATCTTGTTGTTATCATAGCGCCCTCTACAAGCCCATTCCTAACAAACCATTCTAATATGAAGGCAAAATAGAATAGAGAGAAAGAGGTAGAAGGAAGGAAAGCAACAAATTTCTATCTCTCCTCCATTCTCACTCTATCTCTCCAAAGGGTGGTTTCTCTCGTCTGAGCCAAAAAGAGGCCATTTTCTCTTCTAGCCTTCTTCAAACAATCCAAATTCCTAATTTTTTCTCTCCTCCCTAAATCCCCAATAGGAGAAATTTGTGTCAGCCTATTCTAGCCCCAGGGCATCTACAACAGTGTTTTGGCAGGGCAAAAAAGATACAGAGGGTCAAGTACAGTGATACTAATATATATATATAATTTATTGTAACTTAGCAGGACATAGCCAAAAGCAAATGGCATCAGTAGCTAATGTGCATTCACAAGTTTTAGGGATAATGCCAAAGTCGTGGCTTGTACTCTTCTAAAAGTCTTCCTTCCCAAGCTCTCTAATTGCAAACCCACCACAGGAAAAGCCAAAACTCCCACTTCCAAATGTGGCTTATCTTAATGCCAAAACCAACCCGGCCAACCCAATCTCTTTCCCATCATTATTGTTCAAATTTACTATACCACAATATCCTACCCCAAATGATACTGAAACCAAATTGGTGAGAGTTTTAGACCCAAGGATCTAAACATGGCAGAGGTTTTTTGGATGAAGCTTGGATAAAAGGTTGCAGCGGTATCATCTTGGACAAAAGGTTTTTTGGATGAAGACCCATTGTCTTCTTGTTGGGCACATGATTAGAGAAAGAAATTGAAGGTTGGTTATGGTTGGTTGGTATGGTGTTTGGGGTTGAAATGTTTGGTATTGAGTGAATCTATACATTGTTGTGACCTATTTAAAGTATGTTCCATGATTGGATGGGGTTTGTGGAGTAGGAGTATGTCATTGGTGGGTTGAAGCAACTTGAAGTATAATAAAGAATGGGCATTATTGACCTTATCACATCACATAAACTCAAAACCCTTAAGATATTCAAAACACAGTCACATTTATTCAAAAAATAGTCACAAACCATAGTCACATATATTCAAAAAATATTTTACAAATCATCTCATGGGCTTTTATACAAAATTTGGCATTTAAATATGTGCGAATCAGCTCATCACCATTTAAATATACAAAATTTGATATCTAAATATGTTCAAATCAGCTCATGGTCATTTAAATGTACAAAATTATGCCCCTAAATATATACAAATCATCTCATGGGCATTTATATATACAGAAAATGAGTATAGAACAATTCATCGACAATATATACAAAATTCTCAAAATGATTCTACCCTAAATTGTAGAATCAATCAAGTGAGCCTTCTGGATCGGCTCTAACCCATATTTTGTCAAGTATTTCCTCACGGTCAGATTCACAGACTTTCCATAAAATCTTGTTATGAGGTCTACCATGATACTTAATCAAATAAATATTTGTTGCAACAACAAGGTTGGAGAAATGAAGAATATGTATGTGTGTTTCAAAGTCCTCGAACAACCACACATCATAATTCTTGATAGGGTATCTCTTAATCCATGTTCCTGTCACGACAACAGACCCTACTGGATACTCAATACCCTCTCCATCAATGATTGTGGTTGTCAATTTTCTCTTAGGCTCAATACAATGACACAAAAAGTAATTTTTTCCTTCTTCATTGTTCTCTTCTGCAACAACTACATACACATGACTTGCATATTATAGAATGATAATTAATACCAAAAAATTGTTTGATGTAACAAAATGAGCCAAAAATTTCTTGTAATAAAATTTACCCAAAAAATCACCTGGTTCCACTAGGTCGGATACATGATCGAATTCAACTGATGCTTCCATCTAGTTCAACTGTAGTGCTCTAGGAATTTGATAGGTATCAATGGGAACCAACAATATACAAGACCATTTGTCAGCCCACTCTTATGATTCACATTCTTCCCATAAAAAATACATACATGAAGAGAAAAACAAACAATTTGTCTAGTATAAATTATCGATGAACTTGCATTTGAACTTTGAAATGAGTGCATGTCACTCGATCTTGCAACTGTACAACAATCTTGATAGTTTTCAATGTCAGATTCAGTGATCAACCAAACATATCTATGAACCATTGATGTACCTACATTACTTGGTCCCATTGTAAAGTTACACCATCTCACAATTGTTGTTGCATCTGTCAACTTAGCACCACCTTCATACTTCAATTCTTCTCTAGCTAGGGCTCTTTTTATGCATGCTCCTGCACCATCGTGCTCTTCCTTTCCATGTCCAACCTCAGTGAAATTCCAAAAATGAGTTAACAATTTGGCCAGATAAAAATGGAATCAGACACATTTATTGAATATATGTCAATATATGCATATTTCCTTCTTCCACTCTATTGCAACGTTCTATATATGTATTAAGTAGATATTGCATATGTTACATGTCTATTCTTTCCCAATGATTCTAATAGCTGCATTTATCCTTATCAGAAATTTGACTTTGGTTTAATCAAAATAAAACTCTATTTGGGTCTTAGTATTGTTTCGCTTAAATACCGACTCTATCATCAACAAAACATAACAACAACAGTTCCTTAATCCTTTCTACCACTCCTCGGCAGGAACTTCGTTGCTTGCAACTCTTGTTGATAAAAGAGAAGGCAGTGAAATAAAAAATAGCTGAATGAGTGGTTTTCTAGACTTATTATGGTCTACCCTAGCTTTTGAAATATCTGATTTTGAGTTAGGGGAATAAATTTTTAAATTGTTTTCATTCTTGTTTTTTTTCTAAATATCTATATTTTTCTTCCTTTATTTCTCTTTTTTCTTTTTTACTATTTTCCTTCTCTTTTTCTTTTTATCTATTTTCTTTATTTTTTTATTTTTCTATTTTCTTATCTTTTTAAATATAATGGAACAAAGTACATGATAGATGAAAACATATTGCACAATAGACACATGTCATTGTTGATTCAGAATGACTAATTAAAACTTAGTCTTTCTTTTATTATTATCTTTTTTTCTTTTTATATCTCACTAAAGATTATAAACAAAATATGATGCACTAGAGAAGGGATTTTAGATCAAGACAATATTATTTGTTATATTTTGAATAACTTCTTAAGGAAAAAAATTGTCTAATTGAACCAATTATGTTTTAATACACACACACACACACACAATATATATATATATATATATATATATATATATATACACACACACACACACAAATACATATACATATGTATGTGTATGTGTATACATATATATACACATATATATACATATGCATATGCATATGTACATATACATATACATATATGTACATGTACATGTACATATAGGGTATGTGCAGGATCATGGTGTGCCAAAATAGGCCCTTAAGTGGCAATGAAATTTCAAAAAACTAGACTTATGCAACTTGACATGAAAATTGAATAAGTTGTGAACATTATTTTTAAAATATGTAAGAAGAGAATCTATAGAAAATTGAAAATAGTTTCTAAGCTACTAGTTGTTTTTTGAAAAAAATAATCCTATTTGATGAAAATTTCAAATTTCAATGCAGTGGTACTAAAATTTCAAGAAAAAGATAAGAAGTAGGCGTATGTCTGACCACCCTAACGCAATAAAATTATAATATTTTTTTATAATATTTATAATATAAGTATTAGATTCATGTCCGGATGTGACACATATTTTTTTATAATTTTTTATAAAGTAAATAATTATTTATGAATTATTTACTACAACTTTTCGGAAATTCAAAAACTCTTATGTCTGACCACCTTAACCTAGTCAAAACATTATGAAATTTAATTTTTTTTATTTTTTCCTTATAGTAGACAAATCATAGGATGTGACACGTGTTTCAAATTCAAAAAATGTTATACCGATTGAAAGTTAAGAGTGTTTTTCAATCAGTCTATCAATCAGGACTTTTGTCACAATTCAATTAGAAAATAAATAATGATTATTTATTAAAGTCAAAATAAGACAAGCCTTATATTCTTGGAAAATTGAGAACGTCCTTAAAAAACCCTTTTCGTTTTATCAAATTTGGCTATAAAAAAAGTCGTCAGCCACCAATGTAAAGTCTGGAAAATCAGGGAATACTAAAAAAAAACATTTTTTCAGTTGACTTTCCTGGCTTGTCACTTCCAAACCAAATCCCAAAGCATTCTCGAGCCAAAATTTCAAATTTCAAATTTGTACAACAAAAATAGAATATCTGATTTTGATAAGTAAATTCAATAACTAAATTTGCACATAATTAATCTATTGTTTATTAATATATTAATATACAATATATTAATTTATAAATAAATTAGTATATGATATTAGGGAGAGGGAGAGAGAGAGAGAGAGAGAGAGAGAGAGAGATTAGGGGGGTGAGAGAGAGAGGGGGGAGGGAGAGAGAGATAGATAGATTAGGGGAGAGGGAGAGAGAGATTGGGGGAGAGAGAGAGGGGGGGGGGAAGGGAGAGAGAGAGAGATAAAGAGATTAGGGGAGAGGGAGAGAGAGAGATGGGGAGAGAGAGAGGGGGGGAAGGGAGGGAGAGAGATTAGGGGAGAGAGAGAGAGATAAGGGGAGAGAGAGGGGGGGATATAGAGAGAATAGGGGAGAGGGACGGAGAGACAGAGAGGGTGGGAAGGGAGAGACAGAGATTAGGGGAGACGGGGGAGGGGGGAGAGAGAGAGGGAGGGGAAGGAAGAGAGAGAGAGAGAGGGGGGGAAGGGGCATATTGTGTCCTAAGGGGTCATATTGTGTCCTATGACCCCTTAGGACACCATATGACCCCTTACGACACCAAATTGTGTCATTGTGAGTCATATTGTGTCCTAAGAGGTCATATTGTCTCATATGACCCCTTTAAGACCCCATATGACCCCTTAGGACACAATATGACCCTTTATGACTCTATATCATGTCATTATGGGTCATATGACCCCTTATGACACCATATGATGTCGTTAGTGGTCATATGGTGTCCTAAGGGGTCATGGGACACCATATCACCCCTAAGGACAACGTATGACCCCTTATGACACCATATTGGGTCGTTATGGGTCCTATGGTGTCCCAAGGGGTCATATTGTATCCTATGACCCCTTTGTACCCCATATAATCCCTTAAGACACCAAATTGTGTCGTTATGGGTCATATTGTGTCATAAGGAGTCATATTATGTCATATGACCCCTTTAAGACACCATATGACCCCTTAAGACACAATATGACCCTTAACGACTCTATACGATGTCGGTATGGATTATATTACCCCTTATGACACCATATGGTGTCGTTAGGGATCATATGGTGTCCTAAGGGGTCATATTGTGTCATATGACCCCTTTAAGACACCATAAGACCCCTTAGGATTCAATATATCCCTTTACGATTCTATATGATGTTGTTATGGGACATATGACCCCTTATGACACCATATGGTGTCTTTAGGGGTCATATGGTGTCCTAAGGGCTCATGGGACACCATATGACCCCTTATGACACCATATTGGATCGTTATGGGTCCTATGGTATCCTAAGGGGTCATATTGTGTCCTACTACCCCTTAGGAAACCATATAACCCCTTAGTAGACCAAATTGTTTTTGGTTTGGGTCATATTGTGTCATATAACCCCTTTAAGACACCATATGACCCCTTAGGACACAATATGACCCTTTATGACTCTATACGATGTCGTTATGGGTCATATGACACCTTATGACACCATATGGTGTATTGTGTCCTAAGAGGTCATATTGTGTCATATGACCCCTTTAAGACACCATATGACCCCTTAGGACTTAATATGACACTTTAAGACTCTATACGGTATTGTTATGGGTCATATAACCCCTTATGACACCATATGGTGTCGTTAGGGGTCATATGGTGTCCTAAGGGGTCATGGGACACTATATGACCCCTAAGGACAACATATGACCCCTTATGACACCATATTGGGTCGTTATGGGTCCTATGGTGTCCTAAGGGGTCATATTGTGTTCTATGCCCCTTAGGACACCACAAAACCCCTTAAGACATCAAATTGTGGTGTTGTGGGCAATATTGTGTCCTAAGGGGTCATATTGTGTCATATGACCCCTTTAAGACACCATATGACCCCTTAGGACATAATTGTTGGCATTGCACACTCCAATGAAATTTGAAGGTGATTGAAGGTGTTGTCATTCATGGCAACTTACCGGCACCGGCAGACACTTCACAAGTAGCGACAATAATGTTTACTGGCATCTCAGCCGACAGGATTTTGATTATTGTATTTTGTATTTAATTGTAATATCTTTTGTAAGCAGACATGGAATATTGTAATAGACATATATGTATGGGGTCTTGTAAATCATTTTGTAAGAGCGAATTATAGTGATAGATGGACATATGATGTGAAGTGATGAGTGAATATTGAGGCAGATTTTGTATAAGGGTTTATGGTTATTATATGAGCTTAAACCGGTACTAAACCTAGCATAGTAGATGTTGTTTTGTAGCAGTACATTATATTGGATTTTCATAATCCATTTTGTAAGTCAGTGAGACTTCCTTTTGTGATTGAGCAATGAGCTCTAGGCAGTTGGCCTTCCTACATGTGTAGGCCCCTCTTGTAAGTAATATCCATTCATTGGCCAGTGAGTGAATATTGTGGGTCACAAATCCCACCAAGGTTTTGCCCACACCGGGTTTCCTGATTAAAAATCTTGTGTTATGGTGTGCTTTCTATGTTATCTTTACTGTTCTTATTTACTGCATTAATTCTTGTTTACTGGTACACTATTTTGGAATGCAAAATACTTAATAAGGTCAAATATTCTTTAAACCAGTTAGATACTGGTTAACCCCCCCCCCCCCCCCTCTCAGTATCTTTGGGACTATCATCAATCCTAACAATTGGTATCAGAGCCTGGTCTTCTATTTTCAAAAGCCTAACAACTTGAGGAAGCTTTTGACACCGGTATAGATGGAGAATTTAAAAAAGCATTTAGAAGGAGCTCTTGTGGACTATGATTCAAAGAAGTTGAAGAATATCAAACTCGAAGATGATCTAAGGACTGCATAGGAATTCATTCAAGGACTTCAAGAGAATCTCACTATTGCTAGAAATAAGAGAAAAGATCTTCATGAGAAGATGCAGAGTAATGATGATGAAAAGGAAACTCTTAATGATCTTGTAAGCAAGATGAGGCAAGAAAACATGACCTTGAGGAATGAAATGCAAGACATGACTATGAGATTTTGTAAAGACATTGAAGACAGAAAGAAGAATGAATATGACTTGACTAGGAGACTCAATGATGCTAGAAATAAAAATCTAAGACTCAGTCATGAAAATGATATGTTAAAGACAGATCTGATTCACATGGAACATGATAAAACTGAACTTATGAGACGAAAGGAATTTTTGGAAAATGAGTTGGCTACTGCAAATCAACATAAAGAGAAATTCAAGAAAAGTTTAGAAGAACTTGATGGTATACTGAAAAGTCAGAAACCTAATGGAGACACTAATGGACTTGGATTTGAAGTTGGTGAAAGCTCTGGTACTGCAAACAATCATGATCACAGTAAATTGGTAAGACAACCTAATGCTTACAAATTTAATGGGAAATGCTTTAACTATAACAATTATGGTCATAGAGAAAATCAATGTAGATCTATAAATAATCATAACATTAATGCACCCACCAGTTAATGTTCCAAATGCAACAAAATTGGTCATAATTCAGAAAACTACATAATGAATGTAAGATGTTATGTTTGTTGAAAATTTGGGCACTTATCTAATCAATGAAGAAAACAAACTAGCATAGGATATGGAAAGGCTATTCAGAAAAACAATGTGACTTGTTATGCTTGTAACAAGATTGGACATATTGCATAATTTTGTAGAAGCAAGAATTCACCAACAAATAATAAAGGATCTAGTTTGAAAGGCAAAGAGAAGGTTGATGAGGTAAAGAAAGAATATTCAAGACAATGGATAAGAAAGAGAGATCAGAATGTTGATGAGACTATTCCTTCACTAGTAGAATAGAGTATTACTCCACTGGTAGGAGACTCTTCATCCAACTGAGAAGTAACCCTTGGGGGTATTGCAGCAAATTGAAAAATCATGCAAGTTTACCCTCGGTTGATGATGAGAAGATGGACTTCTTCTCTACCGGTAGATGTGTTAAGTTTCACTTAACTGATGAGCATTTATTGTGGTTGTTGAAGGAAAAAACATTATAAATCAGTATTTTTCCCTCTTTTTCATTCACCAAGCATTCAAACATTCAGAGAGCGCGAAAATCTGAGCGAAGGCATCCTTAGTGAGAAGTGAAGCAAGTTCTTTCAAGCATCCAAACCTGTCAGGAAAATTAAGGTATTTATCAATGGCTTCCTCCTTTGTTCCCAAATTCATTGCGAACCCTACTGTTATAGAGGTAGTTAAACACCCTAGGCCCGTTTTCAAGATTATCCCCGGGGTAGTGAAACAAGATGATATCCTAGGTGCTTTTTAAAAAATCCCTAAAGGTGTTGCATATGTAGAAGACCCTAGAATTTACATGTGTTGCCACATTGAGGAATTAGGTTTAGAAGAAATCATGAAAATGTATAAAAATGTTATCTGTGATGAAAGTGGAGTTGTGAAACCCAAACATAAGATAATTGAAACTTTAGGTTTTGTGGAAATCCTTGACATCCTGGAATTTCCTAAGGAAGTAATAAGGATTGTGCTTAGCAGAGTTCAAGGTGAATTCTTTTGGCTAGACTTTGTTTGTAAAATCACTAAGGAAGCAGTTAGGGAAGTGAATGGCTTACCCTCCATCAGTAGCAGGCCAGATAAAACTAAAAAGGTTCCTAATAACATAATGATGACTTTAACTAGTGCAACCTATGACTGTAGATCCCTGAGAGTTAATGATATAAAAGACATAAATGTTAGATTCATAAGAATGATCTTAGGATATAAAACCACACATGCAAACCAACTGAATTTAGTTTCAAGTCTCTGTATCAAAAGTGCATATGATATGGTTAATAGTGATGCTAAGATAGATGCATGTGAGTGGTTAAAAGATGAGTTGATTGATAATCTGAAGAAAATAAAAGAAGATAAGAAAGGTACTTGCCGTTTTGGAAATCTTCTTGTATGTCTAATGATGTATCTTACAAAAGAGGTTCTAGTATTGGCAAGAAAGACTTTGGTTTTGATATACCGGTAGGCAAACAACTGTTAGATATCTTCACCGATATGGGGATAGATAAGGATAACAACATTACTGAGTATTTCCAAGCATTTAAAGCAAAAAAGGAAACAAGAGAAAGGTTACCACAAAGCATTGTAGATAAATATGAGAAGGAAATATGTTTTTTAATCAAGAAGGATGAAATATGGATGGACGCAGTTCTTCCTAGAACTATTTGGGTGATAGAAATGGGATATGAGGCCGATGTGAACATAATTGAAACATATGCCAAAGTCCTATTAGAAGCCCTTAGAGAACCAGAAGAAATTTTTTTTGGTAGTGCAGAAACAATAGAAAGTGGTGTACAGACATTAAAACAAAGAAAGAGAAGAGAAAAATACATAAGGAGTGCATCTAAGCAAGTTAAGGAAATAAAAGAAAATATCATGAACATAACTGGTATTAAGGAAAGTGACTTAGACAGATTACAACCAGAGGCACATCTCTCACCAGTTGGTACATCCTCTGACAGTTAAATTCCTACAGAGTTTAAAAGAGTTGATAGGAAGAGAAAACCCTCATCGGTAACCTCTCCTCCTCCCAAGAAAACTAGAACAACAAGGCAGAAACAACAGGCAGTGAGGCCACCAACTAAGAAGCTGACACCTAAAAGGAGAAAGCAAAAATAGGTCATACCACCATTGGACAACTTACCGAATGAAATAATAGATGATGGTAATTTATCCAATGTAAGCAAATTGTATGATAAATTCACAAATGAGGAAAAAGAAAGTATAGAGAATAGAATCATCTTACACCTTGATATTTATAAGAAATTTTTAATAGAGATTGTAGATGATTTGTGTAGTGATTTATATAGACGGTTAGATGCTAAAAGGCTAACTATTATGGAACTTGACAAGAAAATAAAAATTGAGAAACTACTTGTTGTACATCCTATAAAATCAGTTGAGGAAATTGATGAGTTGATTAGTGAGGCAAACAGAACAGTCTTTTCAAGTGGACACTGGCATGTAAGTCTAATGGCCAGTAGGGTAAATAAAATTTTAGAAGAGACAGCTGACAAATGGGACATTTTCTTTGTTGAGAAAGAAAAACAAGAAGAACTGAACAAACCTAAAACTTTCAAAGTTTATCAGAAGGACAAGGACAAGGGAAAAGGCAAGGTAGGTGGACTACCCAACATTAAAGTGACTGATAATCTACCACCACCTTCAGTTACTCCACCAGTACAAACTAATAATACATCAGCTACTGAGAATGTGGAAACACCACATGAGGATACATACCCTGAGTCTAAAATTCTATATACTATGAACATAGACACTCAGGAGGTTAATATTGTAGTTGATAAGGAAAGCACTAAGGAAAAGAAAAATGATGTTGCTACTGAGCAACCAGCTGATAATATTGAGATTGGATCACAAGGAGAACACATTGAGATTGGGATTCAGGCAGAATAAACTGAGCATACAATTGACCCTTGGTTAGTGGCATGGTTACTGACAATACTATTGATGCAAGCATTGAGAAACCAATAGAGTCAGAGTTACTGGCAATAATAAAGAGAAACCAACTGAGTCACCGGTAGTGGACAATGTAGAAAAATAGACAGAGAAACTGGCAGTGGATAACACTGAAAAACAATCAGAAACATCGGCTGATAACACTATGAAACAGGCAGAGACACAAGCAAAGAAATGGGTTGATTCATAGGTACACACAGAGATAGTGCCACCGACAACTACTAAAAAGCCTAAACCTTTGCTAGTAGAAATGCAAACATAGACTGACCCTCTAGAGGTCGAGACAAGTGAAGTGATTGCTCCCAGCGGAAGCACAGAGATTGTGAAGGTAATTGGCTAGACATCCAGTACTTCTATGATAGAATTTAGACCAACCAATGTGACTGAAGTACTATTGGATTCTATAAAGAAAATTACTGATTGTAATGCATTAGCCTATAAGGCTATAGATGATACAATTCCTAATCTTAAGTTGATTACACCCAAATGCAATTTAGATAATAAGGATTCTTTGAGTCAGCGAGACACATTGTCTAAATATATTATTGGCAATATACTGATTGTAGATCAAATTAATGAGGAAACATTTAAGGAGAAAATGGAAAAGGAAAAAGATAAATTCTTTGAGGAAACAATAAAGAAGTGCACAGAACACATTGACACTCTTTTACTGGCACCAAACACAATAATTACGGAGTTCAAGGAATAGTACAGAGACACTTGTAAGACAAATCTTTTGACAGTGAATATTGACAAGGAAATCAACAAAGTTCAAAAGGAGATAGATGATATAGCTGATAATATCATTGGTTCATCTAAACCAATATCAGTTATTGAATAGGAAATTGCTAGATTTGAGGAGAAACTGGAGAAGTTAGAGAAAGAGAAGGAAAGGTTAAAGGGAAAAGCCAAAGAGCTAAAATGTAGACTCAGTCCAAAGTTAGATAACCTCATCTCTCTAAGGAAAGAGATCTCTAAGGCACTAATTCAAGGATAGAAGACATCGGAAGAGAAAATGCATCATCTCACCGATACTATTCAGATAACAGAGGCAACTTTGAAGGATAGCAATAGGTTTACTCAAAGTTTGAACTTGGTCTTAGCAGACTTATTCCAGATTGCAACCAACCGGTTACAAGGTTCTAGCTGAAGACTGCACTCATTTGATAATCTTGACAACCTTTGTCATTGATGTCAAAGGGGGAGTAGTAGATCTGAGAAAAATAATTGTCAAAAGAGATCATCTGCTCAGGGTGAGCACACATTTTTGGTAAGATTTTTGGACTTCAATTTTGGGGACAATTTTGGATTTTTCTCATGAGTGTTGCCATCAATGCCAAAGGGGGAGTTTGTTGGAATTGCACACTTCAATGAGAATTGAAGGTGATTGAAGGTGTTGTCATTGATGGAAACTTACCGGTACCGATAGACACTTCACCAACAACAACAATAATGTTTACCGGCATCTCAGCCAACGGGATTTTGATTATTGTATTTTGTATTTAATTGTAATATCTTTTGTAAGCCGACATGACATATTGTAATAGACTCGTATATGTATGAGGTCTTGTAAATCATTTTGTAAGAGCGAAGTATAGTGATGGATGGACATATGATCTGAAGTGATGAGCGAATATTGAGGCAGATTTTCTATAAGGGTTTATGGTTATTATATGAGCTTAAACTGGTACTGAACCTGGCATAGCAGATGTTGTTTTGTAGTAGTACATTATATTCGATTTTCATAATCCATTTTGTAAGTCAGTGAGACTTTCTTTTGTGATTGAGCAATGAGCTCTAGGTAGTTGGCCTTCATGCATGTGCAAGCCCCTCTTGTAAGTAATATCTATTCATTGGCTAGTGAGTCAATATTGTGGGTCACAAATCCCACCAAGGTTTTTCCCACACCGGGTTTCCTTGTTAAACATCTTGTGTTATGGTGTGCTTTCTATGTTTTCTTTACTGTTCTTATTTACTACATTAATTCTTGTTTACCAGTACACTATTTTGGAATGCAAAATACTTAATAAAGTCAAATATTCTTTAAACTAGCTAGATATTAATTCACCCCCCCATCTCAGTATCTTTGGGACTATCATCAATCCTAACAATAATATGACCCTTTACAACTCTAGACGGTGTCCTTATGTGTCATATGACCCCTTACGACACCATATGGTGTCGTTAGGGGTCATATGGTGTCCTAAGGGGTCATGGCACACCATATGACCCCTAAGGACAACTTATGACCCCTTATGACACCATAGTGCATCGTTATGGGTCCCATGGTGTCCTAAGGGATCATATTGTGTCCTATGATCCCTTAGAAGACTATATAACCCCTTAAGACACCAAATTGTGTCGTTGTGGGTCAAATGGTGTCCTAAGGGGTCATATTGTATCATATGACCCCTTTAAGACACCGTATGACCCTTTAGGACACAATATGACCCTTTACGACTCTATACAGTGTCGTTATTGGTCATATGACACCATATGGTGTCATTAGTGGTCATATGGTGTCCTAAGGGGTCATGGGACACCATATGACCCTTAAGGACAATGTATGACCCCTTATGACACCATATTGGGTTGTTATGGGTCCTATAGTGTCCTAAGGGGTCATATTGTGCCCTACAACCCATTAGGAAACCATATAGCCCCTTAAGATACCAAATTGTGTCTTTATGGGTCATATTGTGTCCTAAGGGGTCATATTGTGTCATATGACCCATTTAAGACACAATATGACCCCTTAGGTCACAATATGACCCTTTACGACTCTATATTCTATTGTTATGGGTCATATGACCCCTTATGACACCATATGGTGTCGTTAGGGGTCATATGGTGTCCTAAGGGGTCATGGGACACCATATGACCCCTTATGACACCATATTGGTTCGTTATCAGTCTTATTGTGTCCTAAGGGGTCATATTGTGGCCTACGACACCTTAGAACATTATATAACCCCTTAAGACACCAAATTGTGTCATTATGGGTTATGTTGCATCCTAAGGGGTCATATTATGTCATATGACCCATTTAAGACACCATATCACTCCTTAGGACACAATATGACCCTTTACGACTCTATACGGTGTCGTTATGGGTCATATGACCCCTTATGACACCATATGGTGTTGTTAGTAGTCATATGGTGTCCTAAGAGGTCATGGGACACCATATGACCCCTACAAACAATGTATGACTCCTTATGAGACCATATTGGGTCGTTATGGGTCCTATGGTGTCTTAAAGGGTCATATTGTATCCTATGACCCCTTAGGACACCATATAACCCCTTCAGACACCAAATTATGTCGTTATGGGTCATATTGTGTCCTAAAGGGTCATATTGTGTCATATGACCCCTTTAAGACATCATATGAGCCCTTAGGACACAATATGACCCTTTACGATTCTATACGGTGTCGTTATAGGTCATATGACCCCTTTTGACACCATATTGTGTTGTTAGGGGTCATATCATGTCCTAAGGGGTCATGGGACACCATATGACCCCTAAGGACAACATATGACCCCTTATGACACCATATTGGTCATTATCAGTCCCATGGTGTCCTAAGGGGTCATATTGTATTGTACGACCCCTTAAGACACCGTATAAACCCTTAAGACATCGAATTGTATCATTATGGGTCATATTATGTCCTAAGGGGTCATATTGTGTCATATGACCCCTTTAAGACACCATATGACCCCTTAGGACATAGTATGGCCCTTTACGACTCTATATGGTGTCATTATGGGTCATATGACCCCTTATGACACCATATGGTATCTTTAGTGGTCATATGGTGTCCTAAGGGGTCATGGGACACCATATGACTCCTAAGGACAATGTATGATGCTTTATGACACCATATTGGGTTGTTATGGGTCCTATGGTGTCCCAAAGGGTCATATTGTGTCCTACGACCCCTTAGTACACCATATAACCCTTTAAGACACCAAATTATGTCATTATGTGTCATATCATGTCTTAAGGGGTCATATTGTGTCATCTGACCCCTTTAAGACACCATATGACCCCTTAAGACATAATATGACCCTTAACAACTCTATACGGTGTCGTTATAGGTCATATGACCCCTGATGACACCATATAGTGTTGTTAGGGATCATACGATGTCCTAATGGGTCATGGAACACCATATGATCTCTAAGGACAACATATGACCCCTTATGACACCATATTGGGTCGTTATGGGTCCTATGGTGTTCTAAAGGGTCATATTGTGTCCTACGACCCCTTAGAACATAATATAACCCCTTAAGACACCAAATTGTGTTGTTATGGGTCATAGTGTGTCTTAAGGGGACATATTATGTCATATGACCCTTTTAAGACATCATATGACCCCTTGAGACATAATATGACCCTTTAGGACTTTATATGGTGTCATTGTAGGTCATATGACCCCTTATGAAACCATATGGTGTCCTAAGAGCTCATGGGACACCATATGACCCCTAAGGACAACATATGACCCCTTGTGAAACCATATTGGGTAGTTATTGGTCCTATGGTGTTCTTAGGGGTCATATTGTGTCCTATGACCCCTTATGACACCATATAACCCCTTAAGACACCAAATTGTGTCTTTATGGCTCATATGGTGTCTTAAGTGGTCCAATTGTGTCATATGACCCCTTAGGACTTAATATGACACTTTATGACTCTGTACGATGTCTTTATGGGTCATATGACCCCTTATGACACCATATGGTGTCATTAGGGGTCATATGGTGTCCTAAGGGGTCATGGGACACCATATGACCCCTAAGGACAACTATGACCTCTTATGACACCATATTGGGTTGTTATGGGTCCTATGGTGTCCTAAGGGGTCATATTGTGTCCTATGACCCCTTAGGACACCATTTAACCCCTTAAGACACTAAATTGTGTTGTTATCGATCATATTGTATCCTAAGAGGTCATATTGTGTCATATGACCCCTTTAAGACATCATATGACCCCTTAGGACACAATATGACCCTTTACAACTCTATACGGCATCGTTATGGGTTATATGACCCCTTATGACACCATATGGTGTCGTTAGCGGTCATATGGTGTCCTAAGGGGACATATTATGTCCTATGACCCCTTAGGATACCATATGACCCATTAAGACACCACATTATGTCATTATGGGTCATATTGTGTCCTAAGGGGTCATATTGTTTCATATGACCCCTTTAAGACACCATATGACCCCTTAGGACATAATATGACCCTTTACAACCCTAATCACTCTCTCTCTCTCTCTCTCTCTATCTCTCTCTCTCTCTCCCCCCTACCCTAATCTCTCTCTCTCTCTCCCCCCTCTTCTCTCCCTCTCCCCTTGCCCCCCTCTCTCCCCTAATCTATCTCTCTCTCCCCTCTCCCCTAATCTTTCTCTCCCCCTACCCCCTTCCCTATCTCTCCCCTAATCTCTCTTTCTCCCCCTCCCCTAATCTCTCTCTCTCTCTCTCTCTCTCTCTCCCCTAATCTCTCTCTCCTATTTTCCTCTAATCTCTCACTCTCTCTCTCTCTCCCTCTCCCCTAATCTTTCTCTCTCTCCCCCTTTCCCCTAATCTCTCTCTCTCCCTCTCCCCTAATCTCTCTCTCTCTAAAATACGAGTACTAAAATCGGATATCGGATTTTATCGAATATCTAATTTCTACCACTGCCATTAATGTGGCAAGAGTAAAGAAAAGGCGGCAACCAGAATAATTTTTGGGATCACAAATTTATACATTAAAATTGGATATCTAATATAATCCGATATCCGATTTTATCGGATATCTGATTTTTGTAAATAAAAAAGAGCCTTGTGGGCCATTTTGTGGATTCCAATGACCCACATTCTTCACATTATGTTTTATGTTGACAATCATGGGTTTTTAGACAGGTTGAGACAAATTTGTGCTTTTGAGAGATTCTTAAAGTCAAATCTTACATTGTCAATTATTTAGGAGCATCTTTGTGGAGGTAAATGGGGAGTAGTAGTCGTCGAAAGTCTAAATGGAAAAGAAAACTTTCAAATGACCAAATTGAAGTGTATAGAGAAAGAGATAGAGAAGGTCATAGGAGGAGAAGACAAGGTATTTTAAATATTGCTAGTGCTACTTCAAGTGAAGAGGAAATTGAATTTGAAAATGTTGAACAAGTTATTGAAAATGAAAATGTAGATTTTGAAAGAAAATTTTGAATATGTTGAAAATGTTGAAAGTGATAATGAAAATGCTCAACATGATGCGAGAATGGAAAGTGAAAATTTGGGAGTTGACAATGAAGGTGTCCATAATTTTGGTGTAAATATGATTTTTTTGACATTGGAGGTGAAAATGTAGAAAATTTTGACATAGGAGGTGAACATGTGGAAAATTTTGACATTGGAGGTGAAAATATGGAAAACTTTGACATTGAAGGTGGAATTGCTCAACCAAGTGAACAATATGTAACACCTAATTACTTTAGAAATGAAGAAACTCTCATGGATGAAAGACAAATTCCAAATCCAAGACCTTCAAGAACCCCAAAATGGTTACTTGAAATTGATGAGAACATTATTGCAAATATTGAAGGCAAGAGGTCAACAAGAACCATTTGATTGTGGGCTACACAACTTTTCAACCAAAATTTTAGCAATAAGAAATTGACCGAGAAATGCCAACTTTTTGTTCAATTTCTAAAGATGATAAAGATGAGACCATTTCTAAACAAATTGAAGATTCATATGAACAATAAGATGGAGATAAATTCTATTATTGCCAAAAATCTATTTGATGCTCTCAATTCTATTGGAAAGAATACCAATGAAATAGATAAGTGAGTTGCTCAAAGAGTGCTTACAACCTCCTTAGTAAGCCATCAATTGAGGAAGGCTCATCAAATGAGACAAACTTGTGTTGATTTGAACATAAATCGTAAAACTTTGGATAGAGCACTTGCACGAAGACAAAGACTTAATGATCCACTTCAACATGATACATGGGCTTTTGGTGGGAGGCTTCCACGTGTTGATAAAAAGTTGATTGACAATGTGAAGGAGGAGATTCAACAATTTTGGCACTCTAATTCTAGAGTATCACCCAATGTAAAGGACATCTTGAAATTAAGAATCGACAAGCAAGACCACACACCACATCCCAAACATTTCTTGGAATCAAGCCAAACAATGTTTACAAAATTTTTTTTGAAGTACATCTAACTTTGCAAATATCACAAAGAGCCTTTGAATATTTAAAGCCATTTTATTGTGTACCTCTTAAGATTCGTAATACTTGTTGTTGCAAGTACCATGTGGAGTTTTCAATTTACCATGAACTTTTATGTCATATTCATTCTACGATGCATACTAATGAGATGTTGCAGGAGTGTGGTGCAATGCTATTTCTAAGATCATCAAGAGACTTGCAAGATCTATTTTTATGCCCTAGAGATGATGGTTGGTATTTCTATAAAAATGATTGTTTGAATGAGAAGTGCTCACAATGTGGTGAGTTGTCAAAGTTTGTTTCATGTTTTCATGAGGGCAGCGGACATGAGTTTGGAAAGAATTATGCTGAGAAAAAAAGATATGAGACAATGAAATATACTTTGAAGAGTGGAGGTGAAGGTTCTAGATGCAAATTAGTCTCAAGAGAAGTGAGTGTTTCTGATTTTATTTTGTATTTTAAGGAAAATATTTTCTACAAGTATGCAAGGCACACCCATAGGTCTCAGTGGTTGGATCAATAGTTCAGGATGTGTAAGAACTCTTTCTCGATTGGCACTATTGTATCGGTGGTTGATTTTGTAGAGAACTATACATTGCAACCACATAATGAGGTACAGTCTCAGCACTACAATGCAATCTAGATTGCTATTTTTGTTCACATTACATATAGACATGCTCTTGATAGTAGAGAAGAGGACAGGAAGATAATCAGGGAGTATCATTTTTATATGAGTGATGATAGATCACACTCCTCCGAGTATGTGCAACATTCTTTCGAGAATTTTTTCAAGTTCTTGCATGAGAAATATATTTCAATTGATCAACATATCATATGGTCAGATAACTATATGGGTCAATTCAAGAATACCCATATGTTTTATTGGTTGAGTAGAATGCATGTAGAGAGGTGTATACCTCATATTTGGTGTTTTTTTTAGGGAAGGCATGGGAAGGGGGAGCATGATGGAGCAAGTGCATTTTTGAAGAGAGCTCTAGTTAAGGAGCAATTGGGGATTTTAGGTGTAAATTTCTCTGATGCATGTTCTATTATTGATTGGTGTAGTTCAACATTGTCACATGGAGGTACTCTTGATTCAGTAGTAACCAGATTCTTTTGGTTGGTTGAGGAGGGCACAGTAGGATATAGATTGGATTTTCAAACAATTAAAGATTCTTCAAAGATGCATTCATTTCTCAGCTCAGATGCAAGTACATGGACCATTTGGACATGAGCGTTGACTTGTTTTTTTCAGAGTTGGGTTCGATGTGATTGGGATCTGTGCGAGTCAAGTGAGTGGGTTGATAGGTGGGTTCCCCAATATCTAACTCCTTTATCTCAAACAATATCCTTGTCAAACGATGACATGGAAAGTTCACTTGAGTATGACCGTCTATTAGGTCTTGTATAGCTAGGACATGTTTTTGCAGTTGTTGCACCACAAGGGAATGAAGAGAGATCAAAATATTGGTTAGCACGATGTGTATAGGGAAAACAAAATCTAACACAACCAGTGACAAATGATGATGGGTTCACATATCCTACAGGTTCAGTTGTTGTTGTGGGAGCTTGGTTGTGAACATACATGATTGGAAAGAATGGCATACCTGCATTTGAAGACTATGAGAGACACAAACCATTCTCATGTATTCACACCTTATTATAGCTACAAATGTCAAGTTGTTGAAGCATCAAACAAAACCAAATAACAAAGACCTATGGATAGTGACTACTGTTGATAATGAAGCAATACTGGATACTCTTAAGCAAAGACATGACCCTTCAGGCATACTTGAGTAGTAGATCTTTAATGGTGCCTTATTTTTCTTATCATGCATTTCATTTCAAACAATGATCATTAAACCTTAATGTTCAAGTTTGTTATGTGTATATTAAGGATGTGCTCAAAATGCAGGTCTATTGATGAACATTTTTTTTGGCAATGTGGTTTTTGAATGCACATAGCAGGTACACTCGATATAATTTGAAGGACGTATTTTTGCAACATGGCTTATTATCATGCATTTGATGAGCTTTAAAATTATTTTTATTAGACAACACTATTTGATAATTTTTGATGATATAATTATCGCAAAACCTTTATGCTCATGCAGGTCCTTTTGATGATATACAATAATATCACATTATGATTTTTGCGTCAACATAGTGGGTTCTCTTGATATAATTTGAAGGGACTATTTTTATGGTATATAATCCCACCTTTTCATTTATTATCATGCATTTCAGTTGAAGTGATTATCATAAAGCCTTTATGTTCATGCATGCATTTTATGTGTAGACTAACAATTCTTAAAAATAAAGGTTCATGCTAGATCATTAGATGTTGACTAGTTACTCTTGGTGATGGTACATATTCCTTTGTGCATTAATGAGATTAAATTTTGTGCATAAATACTAAGTCAAGTGAATGTATTTCCATTTAGAAATGACAATATCTACCATCGTCTTCAACCATGCAGAGAAATGCACTGAGAAGGGCTTTAATCAACATGCATCTTTCTTCAAAGTTATGCTTGTAGACTTTGCAGAGAAATTGGCAAGTTTCATAATTATACAATCTTGTACGTCTTAAAAATGTTTCAAATTATCTATTTATAATTTGAAAAAATAATTTGTATTAAGTGTTATAATTTGTTTCTTGTAGCACATTCATTCCGCATAAAAAGGTTGCTTATTTTGGTCTTCATTTATATGCAAGCACTATTGTACGTAAGCTTTTCTCTTAGGACATGAGGATGTCTGATGCAAATGAAGTGGGATGTTGTATTTGTATATGGATGTGAATTGATGTAACTTTGTTATGATGATATACAATGTCCATGAGCAAATTGGTTTAGTTATATTGATGATATGCAATGTGATAACTCAATGATGAATGGATAGTACCAAACCGGTACTGAGAGAGGGGGGGGGTGAATCAATATAGACAAAAAAACCTTAAACTGGTTTGTTAGCAAACACTGTGCTTTGCCAAACAAACAGTAACACCGATCTTAAACAGAGTAAACTGGCAAAACCCAAAATAACTGAGACAAGCATAAACCGGTTGACACTTATCTTCTCATTCAATCTAATACTTCATTTCCATTTCATCCTAGTGCATGAACATGTAATCTATCATCAAAAGATATATAAACAACTAGATCAACATGATTTACCTTCAGACACACATTACTCAAACCATCACAAGAATATCACCACACATGACACACAAATTTTTCACATGGAAACCCAACTGGGAGAAACCACGGTGGGGATGAATACCCACAAGCTTGTTTTGAACTCTTTAGAAGTCCGCTCTATTAGGAGCCTTGTCCGGTTAAAGACTGATACAATAGGTTCTATTAGGAACCGGTCCTATTAGGGATCACCCGGTTAAGGGATGGCTAGAATACCCGGTTAAGGGTTAAACCTTGTTAAAGGTTACCTTGTTAGAGGATTTTAAGAACTCAATGGTTTTGAGTCACCCTGTTAAAGGATTTATAGCAAGCCGGTTAAAGCTACCCTGTTAAGGGATTTCTCAACTGTTGAAGTGGTTAGAGATCAACAGGTATTACAATGATCTGGTAATAGCACTCAATGCCAATGCAGATCCGCTTTAGCTCTTCTTCACCTTCTGCACTTACACTCTACAGGTATCACTTCTCTCCTCTGGTCTGGCAAGAATTGCGTATCTCTTCACTTGGATACACATGCACAACTTTTTCCAACAACCTCAGAAAGAAACACAATGTCAACCTTATAGGAAATAGATAGGTCGGTAGCATAAACCCTAAACCCTAAACCTGTTAGGTTAAGGAATTTAAACAGTTAAATCCTGACCATTGAGCATACTACATTAAATGCAATAGTCTTGATCCAATCTCAAGACATTCTCCATCGTTCATTTTCCACCGATTTCATGGCAGCTAATAACCCATCACACGTTATCACTATGTACAGACTTCGCACATTCCTAAGGTAGATGGGAACAATCTCCTTCATGCAAGATCCTTCACGCACACAAGGCTAATGTGGCAACATGATCTATTCTTCGTTACAATGCTAACTCATCACACAAAGTCACCGATTGAGTCACACAGGCTTGAGAAACTTCAACTGGAAACCCTGAAGCTGAGACTACCAACCGATAGTCATACAAAGCTTCCATGTGTCGGTTCCCATAACCACATGTCGGTTCACCTTAAACAAACACACCGCTACACTTTGGCACAAATGTCGGTTCACAGTGTTATACCGGTTCTCACATATACCAGTTCTTGGTAACATACCGGTTTTCTCCTCTTCAGCATATTGACATCAATGACAACATACAATTTCATCATGTCCACATGCTAGTTCACATAATGCCAACATAATGTATCTCTACATGAGTACATTGGTGTAGTTGTATTGATAATGATGAAAAATCATGTTTTCATATTCATTCATGGATGTCACATGCAAGTGTAATGGTAATTATGTGTATACAATACATGGAAATATTGATGATCATTATGTGTCTATAGTGTAATGCTTATTTATCTATATTTTTTCATTGAATGAGACTAACAAATTTTTACCAACTAAAAAAATGCTGCCCTAATAAAACCGTAGGGAAACTTGAAAAATAAAGATAGGCTTTTGTAGGGACCCCTCTTGTGACCCCATAAGTTCAAACAGATCATTTGTAGGTGCCATGGATTTTGAGTTAGGGCCCATCAAAGTTTGACAATTTTTAGCACTTAGGGTGCTCAAGGGATGACGTCGGTAGGGTATGACCCCGAGCATTTGACCGAGCAGGGGGTGTGGTTGGAATAGGAGCATTCATAGGGTAATAATGCCTAAATGGACATGTCAAAACCAATAGTTCATTATCACAATGAGCAGAACGAGAAAATGGCCACGTGACAACATTCGATTGAATGAGTGGCGATTTTTTCGCCAACTAAAAAAATGTTGTCCTAATAAAACCATAAGGAAAATTGAAAAACCAAGATAGGATTTTATAGGGACCCCTCTTGTGGCCCCATACATTCAAATGGATCATTCATGGGTCCCATAGATTCTGAGTTAGGGCCCATCAAAGTTTGACAATTTTTAGCACTTAGGGTGCTCAAGGGACGACGTCGATAGGGTATGACCCCGAGCGTTCGGCTGAGTGGGGGCGGGGGGAAATAGGAGCATGCATAGGTTAATAATGTCTAACTAGACATGTCTAAATCAATGGTCCATTATCACAACAAGAAGAACAAGAAATTGGCCACGCGACAACATTCGATTGAATGAGATTGACAATTTTCTCGCCAACTGAAAAAATGTTGCCATAATAAAATCATAGAAAAAATTGAAAAATCGAGATAGGATTTTGTTGGGACCCCTCTTGTGGCCTCATAGGTTTAAATGGATCATTTGTAGGTACCACGGATTCTGAGTTAGGGCCCGTCAAAGTTTGACAATTTTTAGCACTTAGGGTGCTCAAGGGATGACGCTAATAGGGTATGACCCCGAGCATTCGATCGAGTGGGGGGGGGGGGGGAGGAATAGGAGCATGCATAGGGTAATTGTGCCTAAATAGACATGTTAGAATCAATGGTTAATTATCATGACGAGCAGAATGATAAATTGGCCACGCAACAACATTCGATTGAATGAGATTGACAATTTTTTTGCCAACTAAAAAAATGCTTCCCTAATAAAACCATAGGGAAACTTGAAAAACCAAGGTAGGATTTTGTAGGGACCCTTCTCATGGCCCCGTAGGTTCAAATAGATTGTTTGCACATGCCATGGATTCCGATTTAGGGTCCTTCAAAGTTTGACAATTTTTAGCACTTAGGGTGCTCAAGGGACGATGTCGGTAGGGTATGACCCCAAGCGTTCAACCAAATGGGGGGGGAAATAGGAGAATGCATAGGGTAACAATTCCTAACTACACATATTAGAACCAACAGTTCGTTATCATGACGAGAAGAACAAGAAATTGGCCACGCAACAACATTCGATTGAATGAGACTGATGATTTTTTCACCAAGTATAAAAATGCTGCCCTAATAAAACCGTAGGGAAAATTGAAAAAATGAGATATGATTTTTTAGGGACCCCTCTCATGGCCCCTTAGGTTCAAACAGTTCGTTCGTAGGTGTCAAGGATTCCTAGTTGGGGCCCATCAAAGTTTGATAATTTTTAGCACTTAGGGTGCTCAAGGGACGACGCTAGTAGGGTATGATCCCGAGTGTTTGACCGAGTGGGGGGGGGAGGGGTAATAGGAGCATGCATAGTGTAATAATTTCTAACTAGACATGTCAAAACTGATGGTTCATTATCATGATGAGAAAAAGGAGAAATTGGCCACGCGACAACATTCGATTGAATGAGACTGACAATTTTTTTGCCAACTGAAAAAATGTTGCCCTAATAAAACCATAGGGAAAATTGAAAAAACAAGATATGATTTTGTAGGGACCCCTCTCATGGACCCATAGGTTGAAATAGATCATTCGTAGGTACCATAGATTCCAAGTTAGGGCCCATCAAATTTTAACAATTTTAGCACTTAGGGTGCTCAAGGGGTGATGCCGGTAGGGTATGACCTCGAGCGTTTGACAGAGTGGGGGGGAAAAATAGGAGCATACATAGGGTAATAATGCCTAACTAGACATGTCAGAACTGATGGTTCGTTATCACGATGAGTATAACCAGAAATTGGCCATGCGACAACATTCGATTGAATGAGACTGATGATTTTTTTGCCAACTGAAAAAATGCTGCCCTAATAAAACTGTAGGGGAACTTGAAAAAAAGAGATAGGATTTTTTAGGGACCCCTCTCATGGCCCCATAGGTTTGAATGAATCATTTGCAGGTGCCATGGATTTTGAGTTAGGGCCCATCAAATTTTGACAATTTTTAGCACTTAGGGTGCTCAAGGGACGACGTCAGTAGGGTATGACCCCGAGCACTCGATCGAGTGGGGGGGGGAATAGGATCATGGATAGGGTAATAATGCCTAACTAGACATGCCAGATCTGACCATTCATTATCACGACGAGCAAAACGCGAAATTGGCCATGCCACAACATTTGATTGAATGAGACTGACGATTTTTTTGCCAACTGAAAAAATGCTTCCCTAATAAAACCGTAGGGAAACTTGAAAAACCGAGATAGGATTTTGTAGGGACCCCTCTCATGGCCCCGTATGTTCAAATCGATTATTTGCTGGTGCCACAAATTCTGAGTTAGGGCTTGTCAAACTTTGACAATTTTTAGCACTTAGGGTGCTCAAGGGATGACGGCAGTAGGGTATGACCTCAAGCATTCAACCAAGTGGGGGTGGCAAAATAGGAGCATGCATAGGGTAATAATGAATTGTATTGTATTATTCATTAAATGAATTGTATTGTTCATTATACAAACAACACTTATGATGAAATGAATTGTATTGTTCATTAAATAACCATTATTAACCATTGTTAATTATTGGATTGAAGATTAAATTTTCCATGATAACACCATGCACACATGAGCAATGATTTATATGATCAAATATCAACTTTTGTATATATGAAAATGTCAAATGATTACAAGTGTATGTTCATACACAAATATAAAATATGCATGCCAACTAGACATGTAAGCATCCCAAAACTATCTATAACATCCTAAGCTACTGATGGATCATCAAAATCGATCCTCTTCACCGCACTGCTTGGCTCTGAAGGATCCTACACAAGAAAAAACAAACCACGATTAAGATTAGTTATATTATATAACTCACATTAGAAAATTTAACATAAAAAATGAACTATAATTGAACTATTCATGTTTACCTCATCTCCATGTTTTCTCTTCGGCTTTGCAGGACTCTTGATGTATGTCTTCGGTAGAGGAGGTATGTTTTCAATATTTTCATACACAACCTACATATGTTCACAAACATGACATTGATACAAGTTAGCATATAATTGTCAGTGATAACAACGAATTATATCTACTAAACACAAAATAAAATAAACACACATGTACGCGAGGCATCTCTTGTTCTTCTTCTTCATCTTCAGGTATAGTGGGTGTAGTCAACAAGGATGTGAAGCCAAGAATTCTCTATACATATACACAACAAGTATATGAAACTATCAATCTATGTCTAGACGTGTATAATCATTATAAGTTATTAAAACTATTCATTCAATCATATTTGCATTCAATTACCTTTCCCTTGTCTCCAACTGCACTACCAAATCCTGAATCACATAGCCTCACACTCGTGCTACTTGTGCCCTACAAGAGTAAAATAAGATATACATGCAAGTTACTACATAATCTAATTAATACCTATATAAATGATGAGCATGTATGTACAATAAAATACAAACGACTAGGTGCAATAATATATGTACCTTAAAGCTATCAAGGCCAAATGAAATAGTCATCAAGGTGCCCTCCTAGATTTGTGTCAACTCCTCCTCTGTCATCAACTGCTAAATAGACCACATAAATAAAAATTTGTACTTAATATTATCTAGATTATAAATATTCATTTAAAATATAGAATGAACTATGAAAATACAAATCTTACTATATCATCAATGTATGATGAAGGTGCCTCCTCACCTCTAGCATGCGAGGACTCTCCAGGGTATCCTCCAGTCCATGTCATAACATTTGGTGCATCATGCATCTCATGCACCTCATAATCTACAGTGTGTGCAAGAGGATCAACAAGTTGTCCAACTGGACCCAAGCATACGTTCCCACACATGACACAACTATGGGGCATACAAATGTGTGGAGTTGAGGAGGACATTTCAGCGCCACTAGATGCACTACTACCATCAAAAGTAGGTTGAGCTACTGCCCCAGCCTGAGAAACCAAAAGGCTACTCAAAGAGTGAATAGCTGATATGGTCTGTGATGCCGCCTCATAGATGATATCTGGAAGCTGCACTGGAGGTGTGGGATCAATAGGAGTAGGGGGGACATATGGGCCCTGGACTACTCTGACTGCCCCAGGTCTATTTTGGGGCATACCTAAACCCACACCCTAGAAAGGTTGGATGTCAAAGTAGTTCACATGTTTTCCTAAAACAAACTCAGCATACAATTTTTTGATGAAGTAGAAGGGGAAATCAAGATTTTTGTTGGGTGTTTTATCGAAAACCATCCACCAACAATCCCAAAAAAATTTCACAATACCATCATTTGTGCACCATTTAATAGAAATTTTTATTTTTTTGGGGTCTACGGGTTGACTAGTGTGGGGATTCACAAACAATGCAGCGATAGTGGCTTTGGATATCTCGAGATCCTTGATCTCCTTATAGGACAAGCCATCTGTATATTATTCCCTCATAGAATCTCGCCACAAAAGAGCGGCATTGTGCTCCTCAGTGACAGTTTCTATACTCTTTATGATCACCGTGAGGGGATCAAACATTGGGTTCAAGCGAGGGATCCTAGGATAGACATCTACAATCCCCCTTAATTGGTTCAAATTATGTATAATTAAATCTTGAATTGAGGGGGGGTTTGGCAAAGGAGGGTTTTATGTAGGAGGGTTTGGTTGTTGTGGTTGTGGTTGATCAATGTTTTCACTGTTATCCCCCATTTTTAACCTAATTGAATGTAAACAATTGAATTTAGTTAACAAATTTGAACAATTTTGTATTTGATTTTAAAAAACCTAGTTTTCATAAAAAACATATTTTTACATTAAAAAAAATACAAAAATTTGAATGAAAATGATGAAAAACAATAAAAATTCTACCTTTTAATGGTTTTTTTTTTTGCAAATTTGGGTCAAAAATCAGACATCGGGTCCAACCGGATATTGGATTTTTAAAAATTGTGCAGCTCATGGGTGAAAAATAGCTCATGGGTTGTCACAGTCCACTTATATTGTCTCAAAAAATCAAAAATCCGATAAAAATCGGATATCGGATTTTTATAGTTAAATTATTTTAAAATAAAATTATATTATATAATATAATAATATATTATTATATTATATAATATGTATTATATAATAATCTAATAATATATTATATATTATATGATATATAATATAATATAATAATATATTATATAATACGTATTATATAATATAATATTATATTATATATTATATAATATATAATGTAATATAATAATATATTAAATATTACATATTATATAATATATAATATATTATAGTCTTCGGACATGTAGTGTTCTGGTTAAAACACTTTGTTGGTGAAGCGGCCACCAAGGTTCAAATCCCTGTTGGGTCATTGAGCTCATAGGCCTTGTGTCTTCATTGGGTTGTTGTGCTCGCAGGTTTGAACAAGTGAAGTGTGGGGATGAGGTCCCCCGGTTGTGGCCTCACCGATTCATAGCCCTAGGTCAAAAGTGTTTGACGTGGAACTGGAGGGCGTGTCATGCCAGCGTCGCCAACCACGTTAAAAAGTTTACCAGGCATTATGAAAAAAAATTATATATATTATATAATATATATAATATAATAATATATTATTATATTATATATTATGTATTATATAATATATAATATAATATAATAATATATTATATAATATGTAATATATAATATATTATTATATTGTATTATATATTATATAATTTATTTTTTAATTTAAAATTACCTATAAATATCAGATATCTGATATTCTCGGATATCCGATTTTATTCAATATTCGATTTGCTTAGGTGTTTACCATGCCAAGGTGTACTGACACCCAGGCCAAGCAAAAAGTCAACATGAATTTTCATGTATATACATTCAATATACATACATACATATACATTCAAAATGTTGTACACCACTTGTCACATGCATCCTACTCAACCAATAGAACATCCTTGCATTTTTTAATTGCGAGGTGCAATTATTTGACCATATTATGTGTTGTTTGTATCGTATGTTCCTTTCCCTTAAACTATCATAGAAAATTTTAAACTGTCCTTGCACAAACTCTAATGAATGTTTATGATCAACACTTATGTAGAAGTGATATTCTCTTACAACCTTTCTATCCTCCTCTGTGTTATCATCTGCATGCATGAATGCTATGTGTACAAAAAGAGAAACTTGTGTAGAATGGCAATACATAGATTTTACTTCATTTTGAGGTTGTAATGTATAATTTTCATAAAAATCAACTATAGAGACAATGGTACCAAGAGGAAATGTGTCCTTGCATAACTTGAATTGCTCATCTAAACACAAAGCTCTACGTGTATGCATTATGTACTCATAAATTAATTTCTCTTTAAACATTCTCATTCGCCTTCTAACAACATCTCTTTGGTTAGGCAAAACCCTTGTGTTGTCGTGCCAAAAAGTTTCAATTAATGTTTTTAGTGCATCAACAATAACCTTATCTTTGCGTGGTAGTCTACCCAAGAACGCCCAAAGAGAATTATTGTTAGGATCCTCTATTTTCTACTGCCTATCTAATGCTTTACGTAATGTTGTTCCACTTATGTTTAATGACTTACTTGTTTTGCTTATCAAAAGATGTTTTTTTATTTTCTTTCTCATTACGGTTGATGTAATAACATGTTGAATAACATTAGAATATTTAGTACGTGATTTTGAACCAATAGCTTGATATGCAACAAATAGATTTCTCACAAAGTTCTTTCACTATTACTTTCGGATGATCTTAGGCCTAGAATTTTCATTCTCTCTCTAAAACTCAAATTTTATATCATTTCAACAATTAATTGGCATCTTGTAGTTTGATTTAAGTTTTGAAAATAGTTTTGCCATATTCTTTTAACCATTCTCCTACAATTTCTTTCATTCATTTTATTGGGCATTGGCTTCAAAATATTCTCATCAATGTCAATTAGATACTTCAGTTTCCTACGAATGATTCTAGGAGGTGTTAAGATCAATGCATTGTGTGCAAATTAGGTACATTCATCGCATCAAATAGAGCCGGTGTATGTTCATCATTTAACTGAATATTCAATGTGGTCTCTTTGTCAATTGCATTAGGTTCATACAGTAAATCAAATGTTGTTGGTGCATCTTCATCGTTTGTTTGATTATTCATTGTGATCTCTTCTTGAATTGCATTGTGTTCATTTGGTAAATCAAATTGAGATGTTGAGGATGGTGTACCTTCTTGTCCCATTGTTCTTATGTCATGTAATTTCTTCATACATTGCATGTATCTTTCCTTTTCAACCTCTCATTGTTCGACCGTTCCTCGCTTTTTCTTTCCCATCGTTAATACCGGTTGTCCTAAATAGAATCTTATTACATATATATGTAAACAAAAGTTCTTAAACAATCAAATAACCATAAAATTGAGCATTATCATTATTTTTTTAAATAAAAACTATACAACATTGATCAAACTAATAAGAATAACAATTCGATCATTTTAAATCATGCAAAACAAAAAATTCACTTACTTCTACATATAAAATTTTCACAAAAGTGCAATAACAGTTGTAGTGGGGCCCAACGGCCTCAAAATTTTTTTTTGATTCCATTGAGGTTGTTGGGCGACTAAACGTATGTCCAAGAACTACATACATGGTATGTTCAGTAACCCCATGCGTGCTTTTAGTCCCTAAAAATGATTAGTAGACCAACTTCCATATTCTCAGTACCCCGTACGCGTTACTTGTAGTAAAGAAAATGTGAAGGAAATGGGAGGGAGGGAGGGAGAGGGAGAGGTAAGAAGAGGGAGAGGGAGAGAGATGGAGAGAGAGAGAGAGAGAGAGAGAGAGGGATAGAGGGAGAGGGGTGAGAGAGAGGATGGAGAGGGAGAGGGAGGGAGAGGGAGAGGAAGAAAGGGTGAGAGAGAGAGAGAGAGAGAGAGATGGGTATGGAGGAAGGGAGAGAGGGGGAGCATACTAGTTCTTTATTCTTGTAAGTAGTATAGGTACTACATTTTATATTGTAATAATGGTTCATCTTGCCACTTTACAACACCATAATGTCATCTTGACCCCTTAGGACATCATATGCTCCTAAAGGGTCATGTGGCGTTATGTGGGGTCCTAAGGGAGAGAGAGAGAGAGAGAGAGATGGGTATGGAGGAAGGGAGAGAGGGGGAGCATACTGGTTCTTTATTCTTGTAAGTAGTATAGGTACTATATTTTATATTGTAATAATGGTTCATCTTGCCACTTTACAACACCATAATGTCATCTTGACCCCTTAGGACATCATATGCTCCTAAAGGGTCATGTGGCGTTATGTGGGGTCCTAAGGGAGAGAGAGAGAGAGAGAGAGAGAGAGAGAGAGAGAGAGAGAGAGAGAAACCACATGACCCTTTAGAGCACCACATTAGGGTTATATGGTGTCGTTAGGGGTCACATTGTGTCCTATGACCCCTTAGAACATCATATGGTGTCATTATGGGTCGTATGGTGTCTTTAGGAGTCATATGGTATCGTGTGACCCCTTAGGACACCATATGACCCTTTAGGTGTCGTTAGAGGTCATATTGTGTCTTATGATCCCTTAGGACACCATATGACCCCTTATGATTTTTAAGGTATCGTTATGGGATGTATATTGTCCTTAGGGGTCATATGGTATCCTATGACCTCTTAGGACACCATATGATCCCTTAGGTGTTGTTATGGGTCATATTGTGTTCTAAGGGGTCATATTGTGTCGTATGAACCCTTAGGACACCATATGACCCCTTAGGTTCCATTAGAGGTCATATTGTGTCATAAGGGGTCATACAATGTCCTATGACCCCTTAGGACACCATATGACCCCTTATGTGTCGTTCTGGGTCATAATGTGTCCTTAGGGGTCATATTGTGTCCCACGGCCCCTTAAGACACCATATGACCCCTTACAACACCATATGGTGTCGTTATGGGTCGTATGGTGTTCTAAGGGGTCATATGGTGTCCTATGACCCCTTTAAACACCATATAATGCCTTAGGTGTCGAATTTTGTAAGCAGTATTGGTACTGCTTTTTATATTGTAATAATGGTTCATATTGCCACCTTAGGGCACTGTATGACCCTTTAGGATGTCATATGATTCTAAAGGGTCATGTGGTGTTATGTGGGGTCCTAAGGGAGGGAGGGAGAGAGAGAGAGAGAGAGAGAGAGAGAGAGAGAGAGAGAGAGAGAGAGAGAGAGAGAGAGAGAGAGAGAGAGATGGGGGAGGAAGGGAGGGAGGGAGGGAGGGAGGGAGGGAGAGAAAGAGGAATAAAATTAAAAGGGAGGGAGGGAGATGGGGGAAGAGGAAGAGATGTCACATGATGTCGTTAGGGGTCATGTGGAGTCCTAATTGAGCTACACATGTGTTACAACACCATATGACCCCTTAAGACACCATATGACCCCTTAAGATATCATGCATGGTCTGAAGGGGTCATATGGCATCAGTTGGGGTCATGCAGGGTCATAATGGGGCTGCACATGTGTTAGAACATCATATGACCCCTTAGGACATTATATGGTCTTAAGGGGTCATATGTGTGGTAAGGGACCTTACATGATGTCATTAGGTGTTATGTGGGGTCCTAAGAGAGAGAGAGAGAGAGAGAGAGAGAGAGAGAGAGAGAGAGATGAATACAATGTACAATAAGATATCAAAAGACAATATATATCAATATACATGTACATGTACGTACACATATACATATAATACACATAAAATATCAAAAGATAATACAAATACATACATATTATATATAGATTATAAATGTATATATTATAAATATACATATTACATACATACATATGTGTGTGTATATATTTACACATATTATATATACATATATACATACAATATTTGCATATATACATATTATACATATGCATATATGTATGTACACATGCATTTTAAACATACACATTAATTTCTTTATGTTAGAGAATCATAGGTAGAACTGCGTATGCGGTATTTTCTCCTTAGAACCGCATATGCGATGCTTATTCAAAAGAAACCCTATATGCGGTTCTTATTCAAAAGGAACCACGTATGTGGTTCTTATTCATAAGAAACCCCATACGCGCTTTTGTCTGTTTAGGCTTGTGAATAGGCTTGGATGACAAAGCTGGAGTTTGGAAGTTTGATTTCCCTCCATTTTCTCTCCTTTTTGATGTGTTTTGTTTTATGAACTTGGTTTCTCAACATTTTCATCATCAGTTTTACACTTCATCAAGTGGGTATTTCTAAAATTGCCACCATATTTTCACCCATCTTCTAAGCTTTCTAACCATATAATTTTTTAAAAATTTGAACAACAATAACATATTATTATTCAATTTCTTTTACCAGTGTCTCCATAGTTCTCAGAGACATACATGTACCATTTTTTTAATAACTTTTGATCTGCTTATCCAAATTTAAAAAACTATATATTATTGTATTTAACTTGATTCTTTACAATTTCAAAAAAAAAATTGCATTTTTAATTGTTTTGGTGCAAGTTATGCTTTGCGCACGAATAGGTACCTGATTTTCAGGATGTGCTCGATTGGAAAAATCATATAAAAAAAGTACTCAACAAAAAATTACAAAAAAATACACAACTTCTAGTGCTCACTCTTAACTATCCTTTTTCCAAAGAATTTGTCAAAATACTAAATCTAACTATGACTTTTTTGATGCACGTGTCAGACACTATGTTATGTTTTTTAGAAAAAATCAGGGTCTATTTTTCGTGCACGAAGGATTTTACCACCTTAATCTTATCCAATTTTGAAAAAAACTAGTAGTTTGGAAACTAGATTCAGAGTACTACAATCTATGTTCTTTGAGTATCTTCATATCTTGAGTGGATGACTCAACTTTCTCCTCCAAGTTTAGGTTTACCTGATTTCAGAAAAAGAAAAAAAAAAGTGTCCACTTATACCCCCCCTTTTTGCACACCATCTTGGTGCACTTACCCCCATACAAAAATATATAACAATGCATGTAAGGAGTGGGAGTATACAAAAGGCATGTGAACTATTGGTTCTATTTTTTATTGGTTGTGAAATATTGAAGCAACAATAGTAAAGAGATTAGTTTTGGGTTCATATTTTTCTTGCTACCATTCACAAGTTGAGTTAATAAAAGGCATGGAAATGTTGATAATACATGTGAAATATTCTACACCATGCCTCAAATAAATATAGTTTCATGAAATGCAATGATTTTGTACACATGTAATAAAACTATTTAATCAAATTTTGAATCTTTTTCACCTTCTAATGCATCTTCTAAGAGATTCACTTGATCATTTCTTAAGGGATCAAGGGTGTTTATCTTGTGATACCATTAATGTCTTGGAACAATTTGATTTATATTTTATCTAGATCACTTCTGAGTCCTATAATTATTGTTGGGTTGTTTGTGTAGTGTTGAAGTGTATGGTGATAGTATTAGAAGACAATTTTTTGTCATTTATTGTAACCATGTATGGTATATCCTTCACAACCCCTATTAATTTATCAAATTTCTAGTTAGGTGAAATAGTAGAGTATGCCTATATTTAACATGTTGTTGGAAAGGTTGTAGTCTTCTTGTGTATAATTCTCTTGAATAACATAACTTTGTGACTTTACAGCCTTTTTCCATACAAGAATGAACGCCTCTCTATGTTGAGGTATCCCTTTGAAACTTACGCATTTTGAACGAAAATAAAATAATAAAGTGGTCCAAGATTAAATAATTCTATTATTGATTAATTTCATAAGAGATTAAATGCATTTAAGACCTTTTCAATGTTTTTGATGATTTCAACAATGAGGGCCCATTATTTGATCTAATAGAAGTGCTAGGCTAAGATAAAGAAAGGATAACACAAAGGAGATAAAACTCAAGCCAATTATACAACTTAGGGGCCTCACAAATAATACCATCACTCCTTAGGTATAAATAATTTGGATACCATAATTTTGTAATAATACTTTATTCTTCCAATATTATTTCATCAATTATGTTCCTTGATCCTCAACATCAATGATCATTCCCTCTTCTTTTGGTTATGCACATGACCTCTATAAATTTCTCCAAACCTTAGAACACCCACTTGATTCCCATGGTGAAACTCATTTTCATTATCTCTTAATATTGATCATCGTACACCACACATTTGCTAGAAGACAATATGTTGCCACACCTTGCAACTTTCACTATTGCACGAATGGATTTAGCCATTGTTGTAATGCCCTGCCAAGAAACCCTAAAGGATTCAACTAACTCACTCAAAAAAGAGTGAGATTTTTTTTAACAATAATGAACATACAATTGCATTAAGATAAAAGATTGCTTTTAATTGCACAAGTGGAAGACTTAAACTACAACTCCTAAAGGGTTTCCCAATGTGGTCTACTTAATTAAACTAATCAATACTTAAGGTCAATTAATCCACTTAAAATATCATTATATATTCATGAACTTAAATAAAGAAAGAAATGATTGAATCATACATCTACACTTAATAACATTAACATTCCTAAAGCCACATTTATAGCAATTCATTCCATTGCATTGAATCAATAATTACATTTAATTAAATAAAAGTCTACCATCTAAGTCTCATCACAATTACATTGCATTTTCATCACAAGGTCTCATAATAGTACATCATGTTTTCATCATAATTACATCTTTGCCATGAAGGAACACATAACCATAGGATACATCTGACCACATAAGGTCCAATAGATACAAGAATGATCCAAAAAGAACAAAGAGAAACCAACTGGTACATGGAGATGAAAAAATCCAAGAGAGAAAGTTGGAGCATGAGCGAAGCCAAACCTCAAAGAACTGGAACAAAACACCTGATGGAAAATGGCACTACCACCTGACCATGTTTCCCAAAAAGGAACCACCCCACCATGCTAGGGGATAGAAATAAGGCCTTCAAGAAAACCACAAAGAATGTAACACATGGTCTAAACATTTCACCGGGTAACCACATAAGACATAAGCATACAAATATGACTCCAACAAGAATGCTCGAGGTGTTACCAATCAAGACTACACATTAGTGAACATAAGGGAAGAGTGTCATCGCATGGTTTGAAATGGGTTATCCTGGCAGGCCTCCATAGGCCCTGACCCCCATCCTGGGTTATCCTGGTAGCCTCTCCTGAACCCCCGACCCCCATCCAAACACTCATGCAGACCGAACAAACCTTTTGTGAGGACAAGGTAGTAGGTTTTACCATTCTAGGCCTTCCCATTGCATCTTGAGTCTATATGAGCACTCAACCATGCACGGGACACAATTAAACCTGATTAATGTTTTAAACTACCCAACCTCATAATAAATTATTAGTTTATCACTTAATTATCCAACTTTCGAGGGGTTATCCTAGTAGCCACTTTGGGCCCCGACCCCCACTTAGAATCCACTCTCCCTTACGACACTACACATCCTCCAAAGAACTCCAAGGCAAGAAAAAAATAAAGGTTAACAACACTCAAGGAGTTCAAGAACAACTAATAAAAAAAACTTGGTTACATAAAACTGTAGCGTCCTAAAATTGCGACACTTGCAATTTCGACTGCATTTGGGTCTTCACGATGGCGATGCAACACTGAACCTGAATGGAGACCCCGAAACTTGTTCATGACATCAAAAACTGCATTTTTCAGCACCCTAGCTTGATCCTCCTTGCACCCTACTGTCCCTGGAGGTGGGACCATGGCGCTCAGTGCCCTGGTCCTTCAGGACTAGGGCGCTCAGCGCCCTAGTCCCCCAGGACCATGGCACCCAACGCCCTAGTCCCTGGCCCTATTTTGGGCCCGGTCTCTTATGGGGCTTCGGGTCTTTAAGTTTGCAAATTGGAAAATAATCTTTCCTGGTCCGCCTAAGGTCAGGAAAATTAGTCTATCAGCCCTAATTGACAAGTATATAAACTACATTCCCTATCTCAAAAAGAGAGGAAGGACATATGTGAGCAAAAAGGCGGAAGCGATATTCAAACATTCAAACATTCAAGCATTCAAGCATTCCTTCAAGCAATTGAGCATTCTAAGTCTCCATTCAAGGCTAGGTGTTGCATTCAAGACAAGGATTCAACCATTGAAGAGGAGATCACATACAACATACTACATACATTACACCTTCACATGTAAGAATACAAACATTCTTACAACAAGGTATCAGTACTTGTTTACATTACAAACATTTGCATTTACAGCATTCTCATTTCTTGGTTAATTCCAAAACTGGGGTTTGACCTAAAGGCAAACCCCTCATCCCTAAGCCCCCAATCGTCCTCTCTTTTTTGTGTGTAGGTTGCAGGTACGCGGCTGTAATTGAAGATCTGGAGTCCTTGTGCAGAGACGAACCGATCCCCCTTCGTTTCGCGGATTTTTCGGAGGACCGTGTGCATGCCGGGTGCCATCGTCCCACCAACTTTCACTCAAATTTGCAGAACAACACCGTCTCGACATTTTACTGCTAATTCCAGGTCCGCAGCTTCATCCCATATCCCTATCTCTGTTTATAAGCGAATCTTTCCTACTTTACATGCATTCCTAGTTCAATCTTTCTATCTACATTCTTTACAAAAGAGGGTATCCTTGATGTCTTAACCATTGAAACTCATTTAGAATCCAATCTTGCATTGTGTGGGATTGGATCTTGTGGGTTTCAACCCCTCTTTTGAATGTAAAGTCTCCCCTAAGTGAAAACCATCAACCCTAGTGACTCTCCCTTCTCTCTCCTTGGAGTTGGGGAGGGGAGAACAACTAGGGTTCGATTTTTCCGCTTTACATTTTGGTGAACCCGACGTGAACATCCTCATTCTGATTATTCATGGTTAGATCTGAAAATTTTGTTTCCTTAATTACATTTCCATGTTTGATCTTTTGCAAATTTTAGAGGCTAATTGCATAAAAACCCTAAAATTTTCTTTTTAAGTAATTAAACTTGTGAAATGTTTAATTGTTAATGCTTGTTTCAGATCTACCCTTCTATTGCAAATTGTCAATTCATATTTGTGCTTTAATTCTAAAAATTAAGTGGTTAAATGTCAAAACCCTAATTTTTAAGATTCAACCTTTGACTGATAATTTCACTAATCAAAACACCTCCAAATCGGCTGTAACTTTGGATTCCGCAATAAAATCACAATATTTTTCATCCCTGAAAATTTGGAAAAAATTTGCGAGGACCGTGTGCACCCCGAGCGCCATCGTCCCCGACATTTTTTCCAAAATTTCGGGAGCTAGATCTTACTATATTTTTCTGCTAAAATCCAGAATTTTGGCTGATTTTAACACTTTCAAAATTAAAGTCGAAGTTGGTCTAGCGATTGCTTGGATTGAGGCTTCTAATCATTCAAAAGAATTGTGGAAATTGAAATTTGTGTCAAAATTGTGTTTCTTACAGTTCTAAATCTGAAAAGTGTGTTGGCATTCATTCAAAATTTTAGTGTTTTATTCAAATTTTTGCAATTTGTGACTTTTGAAATTAAGTGTTTAATTGCAACATCTTTGATTTCCACTTTCAAATTCGAATTTTGCATGAAATCGAGTCAACTTTTAAATTTCAAAACTTGCATTGCTTTCAGCATTCCCTCTAAAATCATAAAATTCAAAATTTCAATTTCCCCCTCTTTTTCAAAATTCAAAATTTGCATTTTTCAACAATCTTGGTAGGGTTCAATTTTGAGATTGCAACTTTAATTTGGCCCATCTACAGATCGTAAAATCACTCAATTTTTTCAGATTAGCTTTAAAATCATCATAACTTTCATCCCTAAAAATTTTGAAAAAAGTTGCGAGGACCGTGTGCACTCCGTTCGCCACGGTCCCAGACATTTTTTCCAAAATTTCGAGAGATTGTCCTGATTGCATTTAACAGCTTAAATCTAGGAGATTGGCTGGTTTTATTGAAATTTGCTACCTCTAAAATTGAAAATCTTCTCTCTTTCTTTAGTGCATGAGTTTTACAACAATAAGCCCTACTTACACTATTCCCGTTAGACGAAGCCTTAGAATTAAGTCTTTCCAAGGTTTAATTACTGAGGAGATGGAACCTAATTTGAATGGCCTTTTTAACGAGGACATGGGTAATTCCTCTAATCCTCTTAATGATGAAGAAGCTCTCCATGAGGTTTTTGTAGAACAACTTTCAAAATTGGATAACCAATTTGATGATTTTCGACAATGGATGTCTCAAGAATACCCTGATAGTGAAGCTCTTTCAGTAATTGAGGGTCTAAAATGTATGGTTCAAAGTGATAAGAATGGAATTGATATTTTGCATGGTATTGCACACATTGTGGATTCGAATGTGATGCCTATGAAAAGTTGTGCCGAAACCTTAGGTTATACACAACCTCCTACTCAAGTTAATCATTCTATTCCTTTGATGACTCCTATTGCTAGTATACCTACTTTCACATCAAACATAATGACCACTTCAATACAAGACATTCCTCCTATGATCACTAGTCATGGGGGCAATCCTTCTTCTTCAATCAACCCTCTTCCTTCATTCAATCCAACTTCTTCATTCATTCCTTCAATGAGTGTCCCTATTTCATCTCCATAAATAAACATGATGCAAGGGGGCAATTCATTTAACCATTCCATTCCTCTTTGTAGTGTTCCTCCTTTCCAATCATCTCCTATGACTAACTATCATAGTGTCCCACCACCCTACTCTCTACCTTCTTTCAATAACATAATACCTCCATCACAATCTAACACATCTAATATGAACTCTTCGACTGAAGCGACCATTAACAATCTTGCACAAACTGTCTCTTCTTTATAGCAACAAATTGCCTCTATGAATCAATCTAAGTTTAGTGTACCCACATTTGATGTTGCGAGCCCACTTTCTCTTGACATTGTTCGAGCTATTCGCCCTAAACATGTTGAAATTCCGCATTTGGAGCTTTATAATGGTAAGGGTGATCCTCTAACACATGTTAAGACCTTTCAAACAATATGTACTGATTTTGCTTATGACCAAAGGTTGCTTGCAAAACTGTTTACTAGAACATTAAGAGACAAAGCCCTACAATGGTATTGCTCATTGCCTTCCTATTCTATTTCTTCTTTTGAACAACTTGCAAATGCTTTCATTCAACAATTTCAAAACAATATAAGTCCTAAAGTTACTTTGATTGATTTAATGCATTGTAAACAAGGTGTTAAAGAAAAAGTGACTGATTTCATTGGTAGATATAAGCATTTGTATGCTCAAATTTCTTTTCCAGTGCCTGACAATGATATTCAAAGAATCTTTATTTCTAATTTACAAAAAGACATTAGAGAAAAACTTCTGTTTTCTGAGTTTACTTCTTTCCAACAGTTGTGTGCAACTCTTCACAATTATCAACTGACTGTGAGTCAAATGGAACAAGCAAATCCTATGGCTCTGAGTGATAAGGGTGATAGTAGTCAACAACCATTTGGGAAGTTTAAACCAAACAGAGAGTCCATTAAATTCAATGAAAACATCATCAACAACAATGTGAATGCAGCATCAGGTGTGCCTCCTATTTCTAAGTTTTTCAAGAAAGAAAGAAAGTTTACTCCTTTGAATGAATCATTGCATAGTATTATGAATAAGTTATTGGAACAAAATGTGCTTACCCTCCCTCCTATAAGGCAAATAGATCCTGCAAAGATTAATTCACCCTATTTTGATAACAAATCTTTTTGTCAATTTCATTGTCATCCTGGGCATGATACTGAAAAATGTTTTGCTTTAAAAGGTAAAATTCAAGATTTGATTGATAATAGTACTATCTTTGTTTCTGGTGTGAATGATAAAGGAAATACATCTATAGCTCCTCCTAACCAAAATCTTCAGATTTTTACTGATCCATTACCTTCTCATACCTCTAATGCGATTGATAATAATGATTCCTCTGTCTCACCTGATGATCTTGTGTCTATGACTCCGAATGTGATTAACTTTGTAGAGCAGCAGAAAATCCCTAAAGAACCTTCCATCACCTTTGATTCTAGTGAAACTATCAGGGCACCTGATGGTCCTTTATATATAGTTGCAAAAGTCAAGAATACACCTTGTCGTGGAGTGCTTATTGATCCTTCTTGTATGGTTAATATCATTACTGAAGAATTTCTTTTTACTTTGCAATTGAATCAAGTGATCTATGACGAAACAAATGTGGTTGTGAAATTATTTGATGCATTTTCTTCTCCTGCAATTGGTTCTATTACATTACCTATTGAGGTCCATAACAAATCCCTTGATGTGGACTTTTCTATTATTCCATCATCCGAACAATTTCGTGTGAAGCTTGGCTATCCTTGGCTATCTTCCATGAAAGCTATTGCTTCTCCTATTCACAAGTGTTTGAAATTTCCCCATAATGGTGAAGTTGTTACTCTCAATCATAGTCTCTTTAAACTAGCTGAAAGAACTTCTAGCGTTCCTATTGATTACTTTTGGCCTAAACAATTCCAATCTCTTCCTCCGCGAAGTGATCATCTTTTCAAATCTTATCAAAAGTGGAAAAAAGATATGATCCTATCTCTAAGTGAACCTAGAACACCCAAACTTGACATTCCTATCGTTCTTGAGAAGGAAGTTCTTCCTTTGAAAGATAAAACTAATGTCTTTCCTCAAGAAGATTCCCAACCCATTCCTATGAATGTGACTATGCCTATGACTAATAAACTCTCTAAAAGTAGACCTATACCTCCTCGTCATGATGGACTTGGTCTCCTTCCTAAACCAAATATTCCTCCCTTATATGGAGCAGTTCCTCCTCCTTCCTCTTATGGAGAGAAGAGACTTTCCTCTTCTCCTATTATTCAACCTAAGAGACCACAACCTAAACACCCAAGTGATAAGGATGAGAATATTCCTCCTCCTCAATCTTCTCAACTTCCTACTAAGACTAGATGAAATCGTTCTGCACGTGAACGCCGACGAAAGCATCGTCTTAGAGCTCAGGCAGTTGCTTCTCAAACTTTGCAATCCCCAAAAACACCTTCAGCTAGTATTATTCCATTTTCTCCTCAGCCGACGATTGAGCTGAAATCTCCTAAACATAAGATGCATGATGGTCTTGATCCTGTGCGAGTTAAAGATCCTATTTTTATAAATCTTGATGATGATATAGATGAAAATGTTATTCATGATGAAAATGTTACTCCTATTCATTCTGATAGTGAATATGAATATGTTGATGTTGATAACCATCTATCTAACGAATTTTCTAAAGCACTTATCCTAGCTCCTAGACAAGAACATCGTGGCTTGGGATATGAACATAGCCCTTGTTTGGATCTTGTGATAGCTCCATCTGCTGTGTTGGATGTTCCTCCTCTAGCATGTTTCCTACCTTCTCGAAATATTGATCAGCAAGATCGGGGGGTAGATGACGTGCTAGACTAGTTCATTAGCATAGCAGACTCTCTCCTCCTCTCTTTTGTTACTTCTTCTATGTGTTACTCTCATTCTTCTATTTGTTGTCCTTAGTGTTGTCTACTTGAGGACGATGCAAAACATTGAGATCTCTTTTGGTCTCTCTCATGTTGACTCAAAAGACACATGTGTTCCCTTCTTCTAGGTGACCTTCCTTGATTGGGGAATGAAGAATAATTATGCATACATAAATATGATATACATGAATTATCATACAGCATACTGACCCCGAGGAAAGCGAAGTCACATTGTGCTTTGTGTTTATTATCCTTGGGCTTATCTCACACTTGGGGGCTAAATCCTTGTGATAACGTGCTCCTTTCTCATTTCTTATATGCATCACTACCTTAAAGCAATCACCCCCGGTGAGGCGTGTGTAATCGCTTTAACGTAGGGGGCATACATCCCGTCCATATCTTTTCAAGATACTTGAAAATTTCTTGACAAATTTAGCTTTGCCTTGAAAATTTTTGATATCTTTCTTGCATGACTCATAGTGAGGGAACCTTACTACTGACAGTCATGGTTCTCCCTCATGATCTTCCCTTTTACTTTGTCAATCGAAGTCATAAGATCCTTAGTCCACTGGGGGCTTGGTGTATCTTGCCTCCTTGACATGGTGAAAGTTTTTCAATGTTGTTTCCTTGTACTTTACCAGAAGTATGAGCGTACGCTTATACTCCCGCTAAAGTGGGGGCTAAATGTAGCATCCTAAAATTATGACACTTGCAATTTCGACTGCATTTGGGTCTTCACGATGGCGATGCAACACGGAACCTGAATGGAGACCCCGAAACTTGTTCATGACATCAAAAACTGCATTTTTCAGCACCCTGGCCTGATCCTCCTTGCACCCTGTTGTCCCTGGAGGTGGGACCATGGTGCCCAGCACCCTGGTCCTTCAGGACTAGGGCGCCCAGCGCCCTGGTCCCCCAGGACCATGGCGCCCAGCGCCCTAGTCCCTGCCCTATTTTGGGCCCGGTCTCTTATGGGGCTTCGGGTCTTTAAGTTTGCAAATTGGAAAATAATCTTTCCTGGTTGGCCTAAGGTCGGGAAAATTAGTCTATCAGCCCTAATTGACAAGTATATAAACTACATTCCCTCTCTCAAAAAGAGAGGAAGGACATATGTGAGCAAAAAGGCAGAAGCGATATTCAAACATTCAAACATTCAAGCATTCAAGCATTCCTTCAAGCAATTGAGCATTCTAAGTCTCCATTCAAGGCTAGGTGTTGCATTCAAGACAAGGATTCAACCATTGAAGAGGAGATCACATACAACATACTACATACATTACACCTTCGCATGTAAGAATACAAACATTCTTACAACAAGGTATCAGTACTTGTTTACATTACAAACATTTGCATTTACAGCATTCTCATTTCTTGGTTAATTCCAAAATTGGGGTTTGACCTAAAGGCAAACCCCTCATCCCTAACCCCCCAATCATCCTCTCTTTTCTATGTGTATGTTGCAGGTATGCGGCTGTAATTGAAGATCTGGAGTCCTTGTGCAGAGATGAACTGATCCCCCTTCATTTCGTGGATTTTTCAGAGGACCGTGTGCACGTCAGGCGCCATCGTCCTGCCAACTTTCACTCAAATTTGTAGAACAGCACCGTCTCGGCATTTTACTGCTAATTCCAGGTCCGCAGCTTCATCCCATATCCCTATCTCTGTTTATAAGCGAATCTTTCCTACTTTACATGCATTCCTAGTTCAATCTTTCTATCTACATTCTTTACAAAAGAGGGTATCCTTGATGTCTTAACCCTTGAAACTCATTTAGAATCCAATCTTGCATTGTGTGGGATTGGATCTTGTGGGTTTCAACCCCTCTTTTGAATGTAAAGTCTCCCCTAAGTGAAAACCATCAACCCTAGTGACTCTCCCTTCTCTCTCCTTGGAGTTGGGGAGGGGAGAACAACTAGGGTTTGATTTTTCTGCTTTACAGAAACCTCTACCAAGGGTTTAACCAACTGGAAGTGTTACAATGACAATTCAGTCAACTCATATGACATGACCACATGAAGAGAAAAATCAAGTCAAAGATCAAGAGATTATCACTTTAACAAAAAATCCTTAAGGTTGAGACTCATTACTATAATAATACAACAATCACAACATTTCCCTTAATACATATCCAATATAATTTTCCAAATAAAAATTTAAAACAATAGGCATTCATTATTTGCAAAGCATGCGAAATCAATTCTTTAATGAATTAACATTTCTCCAAACACTTATATTTTATAAAATGCCACGTAATGTAAAAGAAATAATTTTATTAATGGGAAAGACCATATTCATCAAAATTATTCTCGTCATGCCAATGCCAGTTATATAAATAGATCTCAACTTACTAAAATATATATATAAATATATATCACATACAAAAATGATAAACTAATCTAATCAAACACACACACACACACACACACACACACACACACACACACATATATATATATGTATGTATGTATGTATGTATGTATGTATGTATAGATAAAACCAAAATCTACCATAGAAATCTGATTATCAAAATATAATAACTAATCCATAGAATATAATTACCAAAATACAATACCAAAACACAGTCTGTAATTGTAAATGACAGAGCGCATTATACTTTTTTTTTTTTAGTGCTATGAAATAATTCCACTGGAGGCATGGGTTTCCACTGCCCACAACAGGGAGTTTGTGGCCCACGACTGTAGGTTGCGAGCCCACAGTCGTGGTGCCCACAATTGTGGGTTGCAACCCACAATCGTGGGTATTACCCATGACATTGTGGGTAGAGCTCAACTCCCCACACTTGCTGAAAACAATAAAAATAAAAATAAACTAATTTTTTTTTTTTTAAATGCTTTTCTTTTGTCAGAACAAAACAACAATAAAATAAAATAACATCAATACCCAGTTCTGTAACAATACAATTTAGAATATGAAATTTGCCTTTCAGAAATTTAGGAATAAACTCTAGATTCTTAACCAAAACTCTAGGTTTAAAGCACTCAAATACACTGAATTTCTAATGTGAAAAATAGATAATAAATAAAACAAATAAGCCAACAAAACAATTTCAGAAAGATTCATACTCTAGATCCAAGGAAAAACCCAATCCGACATTATAAACTAAAGATCTCATTACATAAACCAAATATACAAAGAAGATCACCAAATTGAAAAACAGCTTCCAACGGAAATCAAACCCATCACACAAAACATACACATTCTCTTTTTCTTTCAAACAATACATACTAACACAGGGATTTTTTCCAAAACATAATATAAAGACAAAGGTTTCTTTTAAAAACACTTAAACAAATACTGAGATTCTTCCAAAACATTAAATAAACAAGAGGTTTTTAACTCCAACCTTAAAAGCAATCCTAGCGCGAACTTTGAAGAAGCTCCAAGGAAGGCCAATCCAGCAACACACAACAACCAACAAAACAATCTTCCTTCAAGCTACCAAAACAAACTCCCTTTCCTTCCAACTAAAATCCCAGAAGAAATTCATGAAGCAACAAAAAATGTGTCAAAATGAAGAAGAACCCCCAAACTTTGGAAGAATTCTAGAATATAAAGGATTTTTACAAAAATCCTTTTCGGGAAGGAAACTTCCTCCAAAAACTCCCGGACACCCACAAGTTCAAAAATCTTTCCCTTTTGAAAACTTCCCTCAAAAATTAAAAATAAATTTAATTTCTACATTCAATATTAAATAATTAAATTTAATAATAAATAAATTTGTTCAAACTTTATAAAAACATTCCAAAATAAGTTCTATTTATTTAATTCTAAATTTGATTTAATTTTCACACAAAAAGCATGACACATCAAAAAATCAATCTTTGTTGATTTATTAAGAAAAATAATTTAATTAAATTAACTTATTACGATTGATTTATTTATTTTATAATTAAAGGGTACAATATTAATTTAACCCCTTGATTAACTTTATGCATAACAACATAACATTAATTATTAAATACACTAAGGTAATAATAATTAATCAAATGAAAAAAACAACACTTAAGAATAAATTGATAAATTCAATCAACACATAAAAACATAAAACTCAACCAAGCAAAGATAAACATGACCCACATACTAACATCAGAAGGTTGCCTAAGTGGCGATCCAATAGGGTTGACAAACAACTTACAATGCTCTGAGTCGAGCAAGGCTAGGGATGACATTGGCGAGCCTTAAGACTATCTCCTTCACTTCCATCGGGATAATTAGGTACGCTCAAACCTGTGAAGCTAGCTAGAGTCGGTACCTTGTACCTACAATTCTTGCATCACCAAACAACACATATATACACATATCCAAACACGAAGTCAAACTAAGCATCAAAATAGTCTGATCAAGGGAGGGGCATTACAATTGGCATAATTCTTCTTGCTAGTTTCTTCTAATTACCTACCACATTATTCACTAAATCAAACTTGTAATTTTTTTCTAGTTTCAACATTAGCAATATTACCAACATCTTCTGTTCCTTAACTAGTCGCTTATTTTATATAGGGCATCTTGTCTTGCACACTATTTAGATTTGGTTTTCTTACTATAACTCTATTATTCCTTAGAACAATCAATTATTTCCTCTAGTGATTTATTTTTCACTTCACTTGATGTTAGTTGTGTCACCATGCATCTATTAGCACATCATGCACTATTGCTCCCTTTTCAAATTGCCTTAAGAATATATTAGTTCAGTTTGTAAAAGTGTTCATGGGATCTCTTATTTGTTCATCATGTTACATGACTTCTATCTACTTTTCTAAGTGACCAATTTAGGGAAATATATTTTTCATGATCTCTATCAACTTTTTATATTATTTTCAATTTTCTTCTTCATGAATCTAGGAGCTCTAAGCTAAAATATATAACTTAGCCTCTAACCATGTCAATTCTCTAGTCAACATCTTGCCAAAAAGGTACCCCAAGTTACTTCTTATTTCAAATTACCCTTTACAATAAATTTAATTACGTGCCCCTTGAAAATTTCTTCATATTTGGTGCTTCTATTTGCTCACCTTTCTCACAAGTCAAACTTGCAAAAAATGATGTTAATCTTAAATCGTGCAAATTGGTGCTCAATTTTATAGATCTTCATTTTCAAAAAACTACATCTAATGCCAATTAGTGTTGATTGCTTCACCTTTGGTTCTTTGTTAACAACCCTATTCCAATACCATGGTACTAGAGGATATTCTATCCTTTCTATCAAATGTATTTATTCCAATCTAATGCAACCTCTACCAAGTTACACACTTATAGGAGGATGTTCACACATGCATATCTTCTACCTAGCATTATAGTACTAAAATACATCTACACACTCTAGTTTTTTGTGAACCAACTCTCTTATGAGTCACCTATGGTGTCATATGCTCATAATATTTCTTTATGAGACTTCTATGGATCTTTTATATTACAACACACAATATCTTTATTGCAGGGCTATTGTTTTCTCCCATAATAACTCAAGCTCTATTTAATGCTATTTAATACAATCATACATAAAAAAATATATTCAATACTTATCCAACCACACAACCCTAACAAATAGATAAACACACATTGAATAAAAATAAAGTACACACCAAATACTTTTAAAAATATCTTTATTTCTCTTCATAATATATACATCAAGCTGCTAAACATCATTACAATAACATCTTTGTCTAAATGTCAAGAATTTTTTTTTTTTTTTTTAATATTGAAATGAGTTGACAAATCAATTACAAGTTCTATTAGCTATAGTAATAAACATGGGCTTGAAAAATGATGCTGATTTGTTCCAATCTATTTGTAAAGAACTTAATCATACACCATTAATTTGAGCTACTTTTGTGTTTCTTGCAAATTAAATACAAAAGCAAATGTTATGGGGAAACACACTATAGAACAAGTGCCACGTAGTGGCGAGTACTTGTGTTTATAGTATTGTAATGAAAATATTTGTTGTAATTCTTAATTATTATTATTTTTAAATTATATTATTGTAATAGTAACTATTGTATAGACTCAAATTTGGTCTGGAGAATTAATTAAATACAAGCTATTTAAATAATAATCTTTAATTCTTCTACTTATAAATAAATTGAATAATTTATTTATATAGTTCACATTTCCCTAATTCTTCCTATCTTAAATAATTTTCTTCATTTCTTAATTAAATAAACAAGTTTAATTAATTTATTTTATTTTATTATTCCCTTCCCACTAAATTTGATTTTTAATTCAAATTAAGTCACATGGCTCCTAACTTCTAACCACTCTCCACCTCATCATCCAATCCATTTGTGCTATGGTGCCACATCAAATGGCCACATCATCATATATGTCTCATGAATTAAATATTTCTAAATATTTAACTAAACAATTATCCTCAACAAACTTTGACCAATTAACAAACTAAAAGAGACACATGACCATTCCAACAAACCTAGGGCACTTGGCCTTCTCTCCATTTTCCCAATCTTCCACTTGGAAATTTGTTCTCATGAAGGGAGCAAGATCCCCTTTTCTCTCTAACCTCCTCATCTTCAATCATCCATCTCTCCACATCGAATCCAAATTGTTGATTCCTGCCACCTAGGCTCATGCCTTGGAAAATCTATAAATACTCCCCTCCATTCATGAAATCATCCATAGTTTTGCACACTTATGTTGTCATTTCAAATTCAAGCATTCAAGAATTTAGAAGCATTTTAGCAAGCATACATCATTAGCAATTACTCATGTTATCAAGCATATCATTATTATAGCATAGTATTTTCATTAGCATAGATCAATTATAGCAGCATTGTTACTATCACACAGCTTTTAATTGCTTATCATCTAGCTCATTATCATGTAGTGTAGGATGTAATTCTTGAATTTAAATAAAACTGGTTCTTTAGGTTGTCATTATGAAAGTCAAGTGCTCAATGATCTGAGAGAAAGCATGACTTGAAAAATCCTTGGAGATAGGGAACAATGGGACAACACTGAGGAATCATTTTCTATTTTTTTATTATTATTTACATTCCTTGATATAATGTTTCATTGGTGTGTTTTTTTATGCTATTATTAGTTGATTGCCACATATTTGTACACACATTTCTGGTGCCCACCATGGGGCCACAACCCCATTTTTAATATTTTCTTGCAGGTTCTTTGATAGGTTTGCTCAAAGATCCAAAGTAGTGCATCAACTGCAAATATCAGTGCATTAGTCGTAAATATTGACACATTAGAGCTCTGTTTTAGCACACTGACGATCTCGAATAACACATATACCTCACATTTTTGTGCATATACGCCATGTTTTTGCACATCCATAGGATCTAATTCTATTTTCTATCTTTCTTTCTTGTAGCACACTGAATTATCAGCGTAGCACATTCAATTGATTTAGTAGCACATTTACTATTTTTATTAGTCCAGTCACTACAAATTTTAGCACAATCATTCTCTATTTTAGCACATTGGTTTTTGTTTGCAGAATTTTGAAAATCTGGGACATATATGTGTTTTTCTATCTTGCAAGTACTTTATATGCTGTCAGAAATAAAAAAATATGAAACAATATATTGTCAAAGACATAATCTAAGGCCACTAATGATGTTTGTAGGGCTTTGATTTAATTCCTTTGGTTAAATTAGGCATCTAGTTTAATTACAAGGTTAATGAACACCATATATACTTTGTTTGCAAAGTGATAGGCATATGCTATCCCCTTGATTGCATGACCAAAATGCCAAACTCACTATTTCAATTTATCACATTAGGATAATACCTTTAGCAGGCCTACCCTCCTGAGAAGACCATAAGGCCGGTGAGAGTGGAATGACCTAAGTGGGAATGAATAATGCCAAGCACTCCAACCCACTATAATCAAATGTGGATTGTGATGACAATCACATCCAACAGTAATGTTCATTGATAGCCCTCCCCTAGTATCCTTGAGATACACAAATCCTTTGTTCTAAAGGTTGGAAGGCCTCTTGAGGGAGTTTAACATTGATGCACTGAACGAAACCCTTACTACGAACTTTAAGTGTAGAAGCCAAGTTGAGTTAGTTATCCAAACATTATAATATCACAGTGCAAGGGTGGGGAAGAATCTGTCCCCAAAACACTCACCATAAGGCTCCCAATAAAAAAATATAATTAAGAAGAAATTCTCTTTGGTTCAATTTCTTGCAAAAGTGATGCAGCCATAACCGGTAAACCCTTAAAAGAGAACTAACTAGCTTATGCAGCAAGAGTAACACAATGAAAGAAACAACAAAACATAGCAAGATTATAGAAACAGATCATATTATTGTCTTAGAACCTCCGGCAACCAACTGGTTATCATCATACAACCATCAGAGAACATCCGGTAGTCAACCGGTTACATGCAGGCCACAAGTCAGGTACAATCCATCTGAAACACTCAAAGTCGGCTGGATCACTAGTCACCAATCTAAATCTTTATTCTAATTTCTACCTCCTTCTATGTCTTATAATGATTACATAATACCCTATATATACCCTCTGGAACATATCTGGGTCAGCCACAAAAGATTGCATTTACCAATGCAAGAAAATAAAATGTGTAACTAGGTTGACCCTAAGAATGAAAGAAATTCTTCCAAAAAATAACAACCAAGAAGTGCAGATCAGTAGGAAGGTCGGCCACACACCAAAGAACATCAGACAAGACCCCAAATAGATCCACATGCCAAGAAATTGCTCCAAAAATGAAGGAAAACCAACTGGTAAGCACAAGAACTGTCCTAAAACCCAGAAACAGTCAACTAGGAGCGATAACTAGCCGGAAAAGAACCCAAATGGACTAAAAATATGGAATTAAGCACATGAACTAGCCTGGAAACTAAAAATAGGATCTGCAATGAAAAGAAAACAACTACCGGCACCTACCAGCAAGAACACAAAAAAATGCACACTAAGCTAAACAAGAACTAAACTGAAAGGAAATATTTTTTTAGGTTGATGCAAGATTGCTTATAGACCGGGGATGCTCCTGCATCAGACACCCCAGGTAGAAAGAGATGTTCCATGAGAGGCAACTCATGAACATTGAAAAGGATGCGGGATAGACCCTATGCTCATTTTTTATCCAAATATCTTCCTTATCTGCAAACCTTTGCTTTATATCCTCCAAGATCTCAACTAGATTCTCTAACCCTTGACTCCCTTTGTTTCTCTTCCTTTGCTTTAGATCTACACATTGTCTCTTCTTATTGCTCTCTTTCTTCTACAACTCTGATTTGTTTCTAGCACAAGACTTCATTCGGTTTGCCACCATAAGCTTTCTATCATCCAGTTCTATCTATCCATTAGGCTTATCTATCAGATCCTTCTGTAGACTCATGCCATCTTTCGGTGTAACCTCTGCAACTGGTTTCTTAGTACTGCAACTTTTCTCAAGATTCAAGTTCTTCACCTCCTTCTCTTCCTCCTTCAGTGAAGTCAATGTGAAATTTTTTCCCATCTTTCTCAATAGTGATGAGGTTTCTTCTATAGTCATAAATAGCTCCTGTATCAAATTGCCAAGGTCTTCCCAACAAGACATGGCAAGCACTCATAGATACAACATCACACAATACCTCATCCCTAAAAGGCCCAATATTAAAATTCACCAAACACTGCTCCTTTACTTCTAACTTTTGATCATCTTGTACCCAACTTACCTTGTAAGGACAAGGATTCTCAAGCCTCTTTAGTCCAAGCTTCACTACCATCTCCTCAGATACCAAATTATTAGTACTTCTACTATCCACAATAACCTTGCAACACTTACCACCTGATTTGCACACAGTTCATAAATGACTCTTTCTATGAGTAGATCTGGTATCTTCACTGCTCTGCTCCATCATGACTCTTCTGACCTTGCTCTGGTGCACAATTAGTTTTGGTAGCTTCACCTTCTAGTTCCTCATTTTTCACACAACTTCTTGCCATTCCCTGCTTACATTTATAAAATCTATGTCCGGTTTCTCCACACTTGAAACATTTGCTAGAAAATTCTCTATTGGTATTGCCACTGCCTTTCCTCTATGTTTTATATTCTGGTTCTTTACTCCACTGAGGTTTTTATTCCTCTTCAACATTCTGCTTCTCAGTACTCAGACCCCTTGAATCTCTCCTTCTCTCTAGGGTTATTCAGATGTCTTCTTATCATCTTCTCCTCAGCCTTCAAAGCATACTGGTAATCTTCTTCAACTGTGAAACCCTCAACATACTCATCTCATCCTGAATGTTAAATACAAGTCCATTTATGTACCTCGCCATTTTTTCTCTATCCATCTCTCTATGTCCAGATCTAATCATCACCTTCTATAATTCCTTAGTATACTCTTTCACAGTCATGTTTCTTTGTTTCAGGTTCTACAACTTCTTGAACAATTCCACCTCATAGTCTCCCAATATGAACTTGGCCTTTAATCTTGCAACCATCTGTCTCCACTTGGTGATCTTCATTTCACCATTCTCCACTCTATTTTTCTGCAATTCTTTCCACCATAAGGTAACATTCCCTTTCAACTTAGTCTATGCCAACCAGACTCTCTGCGGGTCCTTGACATCCTCATACTCAAATTAATCCTCCAACTCTCCAATCTAATCAATCAGATCCTCCAGGTTCAGCGTTCCAGAAAAGTTTGAAACTTCCACTTTATGAACTTTATTCACTTGTGCCACTGCTCTAAATAATATTTCCTCTCTTCTGTCTTCTGGTCCTTCAACATCTTCTGCTTCAATATCTTCACTAGCTTCTTCATACTCATCCTCAGACTTAGGGTTCCTTTGCAAACTAGTCAATGCATTCTGGAATTCATTCCTCACCTCATTCTTGAAGTCCTCCATCATCTTCTCTTCCCTCTTGGGGTTTGTCCTTCTAGGCGACATCTCCTCTTCTATCTTGGTGAACTGCCTCAACTCGACGATCTGACTACCAATTTCAACTACCTCTCACTCAGTGATCTATTGAATACATGCACAATCTGTCTCCAATCAATGATTTGTCCACCCAAAGGAATGCCTCAAGGTTTGCAAACAACTCTTCCACTAGCCAGTTCATAACCAGCTCTGATACCAATTGACGCAACCATAACTGCTAAACCCTCAAAAGAGAAATGGTCGGCTTATGCAACAAAATTAACACAACGAAAGAAACAATAAAACATAGCAAGATTATAGAAATAGCTCATATTATTATTTTAGAACCTCTGGCAACCAACCAGTTATCATCATACAACCATCATAGAACATTCGGTAGTCAACCGGTTACATGCAGGTTACAAGTCAGATACAATCCATCCAGAACTTTCAGAGTTAGTCGGATCACTAATCACCAATCTAAATATTTCTTTTGAATTCTACCTCCTTCTCTGTCTTATAAATGATTACATAATACCCTATATATACCCTCTGAAGTATATCCAGGTCGGCCACAAAAGATTACATTTACCAGTGCAGGAAAATGAAATGTGTAACTAGGTCAGCCTTAAGAATGAAAGAAATTATTTCAAAAAATAATAACCAAGAAGTGTGGATCAGAAAGAAGGTCAGGCACACACCAAAGAACATCGAACAAGACCCCAAATAGATCCACATGCCAAGAAACTGCTCCAAAAATGAAGGAAAACCAACGGGTAATCACAAGAACTATCCCGAAACCCAAAAATAGTCAACCAGGAGAGATAACTAGCCTATAAAGAACCCAAATGGGCTGAAAAATATGGAATCAAGCACATGAACCAGCCTAAAAACTAAAAATATGATCTGCAATGAAAAATAAGCAACTACCAACACCTACCAACAAGAACACAAAAAACTGCACACTGAACTGAACAAGAACTAAATTGAAAGGAAATTTTTTTTTTTGGTTGATGCAAGATTTCTCATAGATCGGGGATGCTCCTAAATCAAAAAGGAAAAAAAAAATGCGCACCTTAGGGTGTGACCAGGTTGTTTGATCTGACAGAGTTCCAAGATGTGGGTTGTGGTATTATTAATGACCCTTGAGAATAGAAGAGTCTGACTGATGTGTTTTAATTGTTCAAAACCAATGAAAATCAATTGGATTTGAAAAGATCCTAGAACATACATTTATTGTTTAGATTATAGGGTGAAACAATTGTTTTATTACTTGCTTTTGTGTTTGCAATCTCTGTTAAAAAAATCATCCATTGAAAAACATAGAATTTTCATTCAAAACAAGTCAAATTGTCAAAACATTCAATCACACAACAGTTTAGCGCATTGATGTAATAGTCTAGCACATAGAGCTCACAAATTAGCACATCAAGTTCTCATACTAGCGCATCGAAAACCAGAGAATCCTCAATTTGAAACAAGTTTAACCATCAGAAAATTTCAACTTTAGGGCAACATAGTGCATAGAAGTCATAGTCTAGTGCATCAAAGTAACATAACAGTGCATAAAGGTAACATAATAGCGCTTTCAATGCACACAATAGCGCATAGGAGATTTTTTTTTCAATTTATAAACTATCAGAAATAGGCAACATTAGTCCTAGTTTAGTGCATAGGGAGTTCAACTTAGCACATTCCAAGTACAACCTAGTGCATCATTGGAATAGAGTAGTGCGTTTATCGAATATTTTAGCACATTAGCTGTTTGTTTTAGCGTAGACCTATTAACACCTCAGACAAAGAGAAAAATTAAAATTTTCTCAGAAAACTAGAATCATATTCGGATACCCTTTTCAGAGTTGAGGTTATTTTCATCACCACATTAGTTTTAAACTTAAGGAAATCCAGATATTGCAAGTGCAACCATTTCATATAAACTTAGACCAAACAACTTAAGTGCTTGATTATCAGCCTGATCTCTGATTTTCAGTAAAGTTTCATTACCAGTATCTAAGTCTCCATATCCTTAGAAATCAAATCTTGGGAAACCTTAATTCTACAACTTATTCTCATAGGAATATCATGCACAAAGGAGGGAAATTTAAGTGCACAAATTGAAAATTATGATTAAACAATGCAAATTTTCATAAAAATGATTGATTAGTCAGTTAAATAAGAAATGTAAATTGTGAATTTGAATGATAAATGTCTCTAAATCAAAGCATAACATGTCATAAATATTAGATCTAAAAATAGACTTGAAAAACTATGCAACCCACAAGTGAATCTTAGAATCATAAATTAGAGTTTTTGTGAAATTAACCTCTAAATTTATGTAATTCAATTGAAAATGAGATCTATGAGTGCAAATTTGAATTTTAAAAGTCATAAACAATAAGGTCCGAGACAACGAATCAAAATTATGTAACCCACATATTTAAATTTCGAATTATAAATTAAGGTTTGTGTGAAATTAACCTCTAAATTTATGTAAATCAATTGAAATTAAAACTTATGAATGCAAATTTGAATTAAAAAATGCATCAACAATCAGATCTGAGATCACAAATCAGAAATCAAGGTGCAAGAAGTTGGGTTCACCAAAATGTAGAGGTGTAAAATTAGGGTTAGGGGTTAAATTAATATAATAAAACCACTAAATAACCGAATTCACCATTACATTGGGGAGGAGAGGAATCCAATAGATCTAGCCTTGATACACCAAGATTCTAATCAAATTCCAAGCTCCTTGGATAGGGATTTCTCCTCCTTGAGTTGAATTGATTTGATTTGTTGAAGATAGGGCAAGATAGTGAACTATTGAATCAATCTGAAAAAAATAGTGAGCTATTGATATCGTATAAAGCCACCAACCTGTATCTGAGTAGAAGAAGATGATTCAAATCTATTCCTTGAAGATCAACCTAGTTTTTTCAAGACTAGGTAGTATCAATTTGCCATGTTCCTCTAAATTTCTCATGGTCAAAAGTTGAACTCATCTCTGTGAATCCCATCAATCCTCCTTAATGCAACTCTATACTTGTTTCCTACAGACATAAAGAAGGGATAAATTGTTGGGAATATGGGTTTTCCTTAGGTCAAACCCTAGTTTTAGAGTCAACCATGAAATTGAATTGCAAATGTAAATGAGGTATTGTAGTAAAATACTCTCTTTTGAGGGAAAGGCTAAAAATGAATGAAACAGTAATGGTATACCTTAATGAAGTTTTGTTTGTCTCCACAAAGGAATTAAGGTTTCAAGTAGATTGTCTTCATAAAACAAAGAACATAAATGTCATCTCCAATGCTTGAATCTTCACTTCACTTATGCTCCAATACTTGATAGAAGACTGATTACTTTCTCACTTGAATATGCTAGAGTGTAGATCTTGATTTTGAATTTGTTAGGTTTAAATTGAGAGGGGTAGGCCTCCTTTTATACTTGCTTGTCAAAAATTAAATTAAATTTCTAACCTAAGCTAATATGGGATGTAGTTTCTTTCTCTCACAATATCATTATCGATGGGGGCCAATTTGGGGTCCAATTGAGGGGCCCAAGGTGTATTCACCTTGGTCTTGATTCAGGACTAGGGCATGGTATATCCTAGTCCTGATTTGGGACCAAGGTGTGGTACGCCCTGGTCCTATAAATAAGCAACTCCAAATAGGGGGTCAAGATGGAAAATTGGTGAAAATGTGAGGTGAATGGGTGTTGTGAGTAGAATCAATGCCACAATTAGGCCTTGGAGGAGGAAACACCAAGGTGGGGCCTAAGTAAGGAAAACATTGTGGGTGAGTAAAATTTAGCATGCTACAAGTGGTTTGAAACACTTGCAAAGATATGTGCATTTAAAGAGAACACATGAAATTGGAAAGAAATTGGTCTCTTTTGGAAAATACAAGTTAGTCGCATATGGGGTTAAAGATGAAAAAGAGTTGAAGAAACATGATTTAGTGAGTAAAGACATATCTATAGCTAAATTTATGAAGACTTTTCAAGAGAAACTAGTTTATGACTATGCAATGCACACACATAGAGCTTGGTGGTTGGATGAACAATTCAAGTTGTGTAAGGATACATTTCCTCTCCATACTATCATCTTTATTGTATATTATTTTGAGAATTATACACCACCCTCAAAATGAAGTTCAATCTCAGTATTAGTACTCTTAGCAAGTTACTATTTTTGTACACATAGCATCCATGCATGCACATGATAACACAAAGGAGGATAGAAAGATAGTAAGAGAGTTTCACTTCTACATTAATGATGATCATAGTCATTCGATAGAGTTTGTGCAAGGATGCTTTCAATTTTACTATAATAATTCAAGAGAAAGAAATATCAAATACAACCAACATATCATAAGGTCCGATAATTACACATCACAATTTAATAATTCTAGGATGTTTTGTTGGTTGAGAAGAATACATGTGACGAATGGTGTACAATATTTTTGGAATTTTAGTGAGGTTGCACATGGAAAGGGAGACAACAATGGTGCAAGAGCATGTGTAAAAATAGACCTTTTTAGAGAAGAATTGAATCATGAAGGTGGGGATTAGTTGATGAATGTAACAATAATTATGTAATGGTGTAACTCAATAATATGACTAGTTAATGAAGGTAAGCCTACTATATCTAGATATTTTTGGTTGATGTGTGAATTTGATGTTGTAAACTATGTAGATTGTTATACACTGATAGGATCAAGTAACTTGCACTCACTCAAAAGTTCAAATGAAAGCTCACCAATTTTATTTACTAGGAGAGATTGTATGTTTTTTCTCTTCATGTATGGATTTTTTGTGGGAATAATGTGAATCACAAGAGTGGGTTGACAAATGGTCTTGTAGATCTTTAGTTCCTATTGACACATATCAAGTTCTCAAAGCACTATAGTTGAACTAAATCAAAGTTTTAGTGGACTTTGTTTATGTATCCAGCCTAATGGAACTAGATATTGTGATTTATTACTTAGTTGAAATCAAAATTTTAACTCGTTTTATTACATTTTACATTGTTTTTGGTATTAATTTATCATTCAATAAAATATAGGTCATGTACATGCAGTTATTATTGATGAAAATAATGAAGAACAAATGGATTACTTTTTGTGCTATTATATTGAGGCAAACAAATTGACAACCACAATCATTGATGGAGAGAGTATTGATTACCCAATAGGGTCTATTGTTGTCACGAGAACAATAATTAGAAGGTACCCTATCAATAAATTTGAAATTTGGTTGTTCGAGGATGACACACATAGACATATTCTTCATTACTCTATCCTTATTGTTAAAATGAGTATGCAGTTGATTAAATATCATGGCAGACTAGTTAATAAGAATTGATGGAAAGTTGATGAATTTGACCACGAGGCAATACTTGACATAATAAGGGTTAGAGCTGATCCACAAGGTTCACTATATTGAATTTGGGCCAACTACAAGTATTCAGTGCATTGGAGTATTACAGTGAAAATGGGTAGAATGATTTTGGAAATTTTGTATATATCCTTGGTTGATTGACATATCAACTATTCATTGTATCAGTTGTTGTAAATTCAATTTTTTTTGTAAATATAAATAGCCATGATTTAGAGGCCAAATTTTGTACATATAAATTGTATACACCTAAAAATGGTCTGAAGATAATTAATTAACTAAGAAATTATTTAATTAATCCCCCTTCCTAATTTAATTGAATTCACTAAGCAATTTGATTAAATTACCCCTTTCATCTACTTATTAATAAATCTAAGGATTTATTTAATAGGTTCATTTCAATAATCCCCTTTGATTAATTAATTCAAATTAATTAATTCTTCCCCATCAAATTCATTTCTTTTAAATCCCCTAATTAGTTAAAACAAATCAATTTATGAGTTGTTGAGATTAATTAGCCTTTTCCTATTATTTGTATTTTTAAATTCAAATTCTCCTAACTTCTAACTACCTAGCCTAACCTCTTCTAAACCTAACTCATTCCATGTAACCCTAGGTTTAACTAACTCCATCCTAGCTTGCACATCCTAACCACCATGTCCCCTTTCCTTGAACACTTTGCCCTCTCATGAGCAAAGCTTTGTGACACTTGTCACTAAGTGTTCCCTTTCATCCAACCTCTTCTAGAAGCTTATTGACACTTGTCACCATGGAGATGACATTGTCCCTTTTCATCCAACCCTTCTCCTATCAACCTCCAATTGTTCCCGTTAGTCCAACCTCTTTGCCAACCTCCTCCAATTTTAACCATTGACATCTTCAAACTTAATCTTGACCATTGATTCCTGCCACCTTACCCCTAGCCTTGGAAATCCTATAAATAGACCCCATTTTGGAGTTCAAAAGATCCCATCCCAAATCCCATCTCATTTTGCATTCAAGCATTGTTAATATAGGCATATGCAATCTTAGTTTATCATTTTAGTATTGTTATCATGATCAGTTTTAGCTTAAATCTATCTTATTTCTAGCTTAATTTGCTTATCATGTAGCTTAATCATTATCATTTCTAGCTTAAATCAATGATCATTATCATTTAAACTCTCCATTTAAGTGTAGTTAAGTCACTAGAATTTGCCTAACCAGATCTGAGAGCAAACTTCATACTCGCATTTACTAGGAGGCAATAGATTGATTAGCTATGGTTTTATCTTTCATTGATTAATTTTCTAACCATTGCTTGTAATGATTTATTGAGTGTTTTGTGTTGCAACTACAAGTATAATAGGTACATATTTCACAGGCACGACATTTTGGCGCTCACCGTGGGGCCGGAATTATCATTTTTGGCCTCTTAAGCTTCATCAACATTCATCTGCCGGGTTTGAATCAGAATGTCGTACGAACTCATTTTTGGCCTAGTACGACATGCTTTATAAGATGAAACAACAAGAGTTCCTGTGTCGTACGAGCCTTTAGGAAAATTACAGTGTTGTACAAGCTCTTATCATGACTCATATGGTATCAGAAAGTGGCTTGTACGATCAGGTAAAGTTTGTCGTACAAAATTTTGCTTCTATGTTCTTAGAGTAGATTGCATTTCAGGTTTCGTACTTCAGTTTGATTATGACTAATGCTAACTTTGTTCTGTTTATGAGATTTTTGGCAGCCTAACTCTTTTCTGCAGAACTATTAATGAAGATATGCTTGTCAAAGACCAAATTCAAAACGCATCAATGACTACTAATGGATCTATTTTGCAGGTTGCCTATGAATTCGACTAAACTTTGTGTATTCATTAAAATTTTCTAGACACACTTAATTTTGCTAAAGGAATGAACAATCATGTATTTTGTGTCTTTGATGATAGGTGAGTATGCTCTCACCTTTCTTAGGTGATCAGAAAACTAGACTCATCATTTGCTTTCATTAGTGCATATCTTTAGCAGGCCTACCCTCCCGAGGAGCTAATAACTCTTACAGCCATTAAGGTTGGTGTGAGGGGAATGACCTAAGTGGTAACGGCTAATGCCAAGTAATCCAACCCACTATAAAACAAATGTGGCTTGATGAAAATCAAGTCAATGGCAGTGCTCGGGAATAGCTCTCCTCTGTACCTTTGGGTATAGAAAACTTTGGTTTTCAAGGCTGGGAGACCTCTTAATTGAGTATTAAACCCTGATGCGTTGAACAGATCCCTTACTAGTGTTGGTTAAATTAGAAGCTACCTGATTCACCTCCGAAAGGGTGATAATCTTTGTGCAAGAGAGATAGTAACTCTCCCAAGATACTTGCCATATCGTGACCCCATTAGCGTTTGTAGTCGGATAATATGGTGTTGAGAATCCATTGCATGAGACTCAATGACCATATTCTGATTAGCTATTGGGTGTGTACCTAAGCTTGCAAGAAAAGGTTTTCTCTCCTCAGCCAACTTCCTTAGGGTTTAGGATGCTTGGAGTCACTTATCACATCATTTATTTGTTGTGTATTCATCCCTAAATTGAAAAATCAGACATTTAAAACTAGAAAACATAAGCAAAACATCAAAATTCACTACTCCAAATTCGGCAAGACAAACATTTTGTATCTCTGCTCTGTTATCTATCATACGAGTCAAGTTATATGTCGTACTATCTGGTGATTTGTCCTATGGTTCGTAAAGTTTTGTCATACGAGTCTCTTTTTCTTTAAAGGAAATTTATGATTCGTCATTTGGTCTTATATCTCTTGTCATTCTGGGCTCTATAATCTATCGTACGAGTCTCTATTTTTATCAATCCAGAGCTGCCACTTTGCATGACTTTTTCAGGTTTGTCCTTTTGCTTGATCAGTTTTTAGTAATCATAAACACCTGTTATCTGTTATTTTATGCTTAAATTGTCTTCTTGGTTTGCTTGGTCAAGTTATCATCCGTCAAAATCAGGCTTTAGGACATAAATACCTTAAGATTTTCAAGTGCTCACCCTCAACAAGTTCAAGATCTTAACATCTCAAAGTGCATTATCACCCTCTTTGGTAAACTGATCACTCAAACATAGTTTCTCATCAAGATCTATCATCCTTTATCACGAAACTAAAACATTTGGTTAGGATAATCTTGTCCCACATTGTAGGATATATAGTTCCTACTGGACTTGGTTCTTATCAAATCATCATCATTGCACTCCAAAACCAAAGATCTAACTAGAACCATCTTTTCGTGTCATATCGCGCTATCACATTTACCTTGACAGTTGATCACTTATCAAAACAAACTTTTGGACAATCGAATCCTAGCAAAATAACACATGTATGCCCATTCTAACTAGAGCTCGGAGACAAAGGATCGCAAAGATGGAAATCGAAACATTGGAAACAATTGAAGAGCATATAACCATGGAACATGAAGAGGAAATATAAGTTGAAGGAGAAATAACAAAACAAAATATCAGAGACATCAAGAAAGATCCTCAATTCGACAAATTTATGCAGAAATTATTAGAGGAAGAAAAGGAAAAATACATCCTAATGTTAGCCAAATCCGGTGCTACACTCCCCCAAGATTTTGATGTGAACAAATTGACACAAAAGAAAAGTGATCCTCCCCCTAATAACAAACAATACGAAGATATTTTTGGTCTCCACATGAATGACACATCAATTCCCAATAATACCAGAGCCAATGGAGAAACCTACATACCCAAAAGAGATGAAGTAGAAATTCTAAATAACATACAATCCAATGAAGACACAAGAAGGACTAGAGATGATACCAGAAGAGATCCAAATCCTCCTAGAATACAAAATCATGGTCATGGAAGAACAAATCATGTTGATAATCCTATAACAACTCTCACACAACAACTACAAACACCGCAAACACAAATTCAAGATATGCAAAGAGGAAATGTTAGAAGATACTCACTACAAGAAAAATGTCCTTATCCATTCGACAAAAACCTAAACATGAGACCATTTCCTATAGTTTTTGAAACTCCTAAATACAAAAAATATGATGGAAGCACTGACCCTCAAGATCATATACGAGAATTTTTCACAATGAGTATGGAGCTTTCACATGAGGATACCTACTTAATGAGATTATTTCCGAAAAGCTTAACTAGACTAGCTATGGAATGGTTCTCCAAACTTCCACCTAGAATTAGATCATTTTCAGAGTTGGTGGATAAGTTTGTTTCACAATACTCTTACAACATACAACATGAAGTAACTATGCTAGACCTATGTAACACCAAACAAAAGAATGGAGAACCTTTTATGACATTTTTACAATGATGGAGATGGTTAGCTTTGCGGTATCCTCGTACAATGCCAGAATATGAAAAAATGGACCTATTCATCGACAACTTAAATGATCAAATGAGTTATTACTTGAAAATGCAAGGAAATCAAAGTTTTGAAAAAATGGTCAATAATGGAATCAGAATGGAGGAAGCCATGATAAAGAAAGGTGAATTAAAAATATACATATAAAGAGTCCATCCTCCTAACAACACCAATAACAACAACCACAATGATAAACCAAAGTTTTGGAATAGAAATCAAAATTCCATCAATGATGGAATAGTGGATAACAACAATATGAAACCAAAACAACCGATTTTTAATTTATCCACTTACTCAGCAGTGGCTCAGCAAAACAACAATCACCAAAGAGCAACTATCAAAACTTTCTTTCGAAGACAATTTACAAACATTGGTGAACCCCTTGGGTCAGCACTAAAGACACTTCTCGCAAACAAATTTATCACTTTACCAGAAGAAAGGAACTACGAACCTCAAATCAAACCACCTTGGTGGAATGATAACCATTATTGTGATTTCCATCGAAACAAGGGACATCACACAGATAGTTGTCAGAAGTTGAAACATATTATACAAGATATGATTGATAATGGAGTAATAACAATGGATGGACATACAACAAATGAATCTCATACAACTTTTAAAACTCTGCTTCCAAACTATGAGAAAGGTGAATCATCAACAACAAACAATGGTAAGGGTAAAGCGAAGGTAAACTACACTCATACATATGACAATGTGGTAAACGTAATTGTAGTTAAAGAAAAACAAAATCAAGAACATGCTCATGCTATCACAAGAAGCAAAGCCAAAGTTGTTTTTCTAGGTCCTACAACAAACATGTCATCCACTACCAAACAATACAACCTAGTGGAGCAATTGTAGAAAACACCCGCTCAAATATCCATCTTAGAATTATTAAAGCTTTCACCTGCACACAAACAAATTCTTGAAAAAACATTAATCAATACAACAGTATCCAAAGATCTTGATATCGATCAATTCCAAACCATGGTGGGACACCTCACAACCCCTCACTACTTATCATTCACTGAAGAAGATGACATGTCCTTACAACATCCCCACAATGCTCCTTTGCATAATGAAGTCCTCATTCACAAAATGCATGTTAAATGTGTTATAATAGATGGTGGAGTTGGTCTAAATATCTGTTCATTGAGTCTTGTTCATGCTTTAGGATATTCAAAAGATGCAGTTGATGTATGGAAAAGGATCACCATAAAATCCTATGATGAAGAAGAACATTCCTCTAAGGGAATTGTCATACTACCCATCAAAGTGGGACCTTTGCAAAAAGACATAACATGCCAAGTTCTAGACTTGGACTTATCATATAATGTACTCTTGGGAAGACCCTGGATACATGACTTGCAAGTTGTCCCATCAACATATCATCAGTGTGTAAAATTTCCCTACAATGGTTAGGAAATCACAATATCTGTAGATTCAAATCCATTTCAATACTGCAGCAATCTAAAAATGGATCACGAAGTCATTGTTCCTCATAACAGGGAGGCAACATCTTCGAACACACAATCCAAGGAACAATCATTTGCTTCAATTCTATCAAGTATGGAAAAGAAAATGCAGCTAAGAGATCAAGGGAATGGAGAATATTCAATATCACAATTACCACTTTCTCCTAAATCCTTTGGAAAACCATCAAACTCTAAACAACAACCAATTATGAAACATCTTCTAATATTTTATGGCGGATTTGTTAGTGTTGGAACCTTATCAGAGGAAACAAAAGACAAAGATGTGCTACAGTGACTATACAAGGATGAAGAATGTCACCGAAAGATCAACAATGTCAAAATACCTATAGAAAAGTATGGAAAAGGATTTAACATTCTTAGAAGAATGTGATATACTGGAATAGGTCCTATAGGAAAAAGAAAAGAAGGTATCTCAGAACCTTTTCAACCTTACACTCAGCAGACCACTAACAAAACAAGCTTAGGGTATAGACAAATCACTCTACCGGAAGGCACATCTCTTAGTCAACAACAAGAGGAATATGAAAACAGACAAGAACAACTGGCAATTGAAAGAGAAGAAACTTCAGCTAAGCAACAAACACAAGCAAACATGAAATGGGAAAAGAAGCAAGCTTCAAATCAACAAGAGAAACAAACTAAAAGAATCTCTCAAGAAACATTAAATCTCAATCAAAACTAGAAAGAAGCTAATATAAGTCCAAGAGAACTCATAGAAAAGTTGACAAAACTTAATCTCAGTCCTGAAGAAGTTGAATATGAAAGAAGAAAAGATATAGCCAAAAAAGTAAAAGAAATGCTATATGACCAAATCTGTAGATTGCAAGTTGCAAGTGATACAGATTCTAATGAATGGGAATGGGATTCCTATCACTTTGAAGAATCAACTAAAGAAAATTGCTTTGAAGGAGATGTAGGAGTTGATGTAGTTCACATGTATGCAGGACAAACATCAGGAACTAGTTCACTTGAATTAGAATCACATTCAGCTGACTTGGACTTAACCAAGGATGATTAGGAAATTCTTATGTAGGTCATTCTTATGAGAGTACTATTCTAGACATCGACATACATATTGAAAACTTTGATACATCTAGCATGACCCTTGAAACCCTCGAAACATCCCAACCTGAAGATTCCCTACCTCTAATCCACCCCAAGCTTATTGATTGGGAAAATGAAGGACATACTGCCATTGATACCTTTCCAAATGACCATACCATATCTATATATCTTAATGAAATTGAACCTATAACAACTCTCACCAGGAATGTTTGCAATGCATCTTCCAATCAAGTGGGTGCCAAATCTCCTAGTCGCAAAAGTGAAAATAAAGAAAAGAATATCAAGTCTAATGCTGAAAAACATTTATTGGCAACATTAGATCCGGAAAAAGTAAAAAGAAATGACGCATCTAACAGTGAAAACCTCCTTGAGGCATCAAAAGATGGGAGATTTGACACTTTACCTGAGCACTATCAAGAAAGGTCATCCATTTTGATCGAACCAACAGAGGCAATTAACATTGGTACAACAGAGCAACCAAAGATTCTTCATCCAATGACTTCTCTATCAAAGGAAGAAATGCAACAATATGTGGAATTCTTCAAACGACGGCAAATCAATTTTGCCTAGTCATATGCAAACATGCTAGGGTTAGATCCAAAGCTTATTATGCATCACTTGAATGTTAGTCTAGGAGCCAAACCATTCAAATAGAAGTTGAGGAAAATGCATCCACATATCGCTCTTCTAGTCAAAGCAGAACTAAAGAAATTAGTGGATGTAGGATTTATCAGACCTATAGCATATCCTCAATGGGTATCCAACATCATTTCTATTTTAAAACCAGATAAAAGCATCATAATATGCATAGACTTCAGAGATCTTAATAACGCATGTCCAAAGGATGACTTTCCTTTGCCTAAGATCATCATCATTGTAGATTTAATTGCTGGACACTCCATATTTTCTTTAATTGATTGTTTCTCCACATACAGTCAGATCAAAATAGCACCCAAAGACCAAGAAAAGATAGCTTTCACATGTTCATGGGGTACTTTCTATTGGAACGTCGTGCCTTTTGGACTAAAGAATGTTGGTGCTACATATCAAAGAGCTATGACAACTATATTTCGTGACATAATGCATACATTCATGGAAGACTGTGGATGACATCTTGGCTAAATCATACAATAGAGAAGAACATATAGAAATATTGGAAAAGATATTTGATAGGTTAGAACAATACAAGCTAAGGCTAAACCCTAAGAAATGTGCCTTTGGTGTTACTTCAGGAAAGCTATTGGGATACATTTTTTCAACTAGAGGTATCGAAGTGGATCCAGCTAAGGTTAAAGCAATCATGGAAATGGCATCTCCCAAGAATATAAGTCAACTAATATCACTCCAAGGAAGACTCCAGTCAATAAGAAGATTTGCCATTCAACTAGCAAATAAATGTCAACCATATACTCATCTATTGCACAAAAATGTTCATTTCAAGTGGGACCACCAATGTGAAGATGCATTCAACAAGATCAAGGCTTATCTCATACAACCACCTGTCCTAATGTCACCAATTCTAGGAAAGCCATTATTACTCTATGTATCAACCATTGAAGCATCATTAGGATTTTTGCTTACACAATAGGATAATGAAGGAAAAGAACGAGCTATCTACTACATCAGCAGAACACTAGTAGGATACGAGATCAACTATTCACCAATAGAAAAAGCATGCTTGGCAGTAGTTTTTGCTTCTGAAAAATTAGGGCACTATTTACTATCTCACTCCATCAAGTTAATAGCTAAAATTGATCCTCTTAAATATTTACTCAACAAAGCAACATTAACAGGATGACTAGCAAAATGGATCATGATTCTGAGTGAGTTTGATATTGAGTATGTTGACAAAAAATCTATCAAAGGACAAGTTATTGCAGACCAACTAGAAGAGGCACCACTTCAAGATGATCATCCTTTACAGATTGAGTTTCCTAATGTTGATATCCTAACAGTCACCACAAAAACATGGCAATTATACTTTGACAGTTCATATACACAACATGGATCAGGAGCAGGCATTCTATTCATCACACCAAAAGGTCATACAATCCCAAAAGCATACAAATTAAGCTTTCCATGCACCAGAAACACCACAGAGTATGAAGATTTGGTTATAGGTATCAAAATGGCTATAGAATGGAACATAACACAACTTCAAGTCTTTGGAGACTCTCAGCTTGTCATTAATCAAATCAATGATGACTATCAAACAAAGGAAGAAAAGTTAATGCCTTATAAAAAGATGGCTGAACATATCAAGAAATACTTTGTAGAAATAACTTTCCAATAGATCCCAAGAAATGATAACAAAGCAGTAGATGCCATGGCTACACTTGCTTCTCTCCTTCAGACACAAGAAAATCAACAACATTATGAATTCCTGGTGGAAGAGTTGTTTTACCCTACCTATAATTGTCCCGATTCCCAAACCATCTACCAACTTATTGGACATGATTCCTCTCGCTATGGCCAAACTTTCACATACCTGAAAGATAACACCTTACCTCCCAACTTATCGAAGAATCAAAAAAGAAAATTTATTCACCAATCCTCCCATTATACTCTCGTCGCAGATACCCTATTTAAACAAGGTCTAGATGGTACTCTTTTAAGATGTCTTGAACAAGAAGAATCCTAGAAGGCCTTACATGAGGTCCATAATGACATTTGTAGCACTCATTCAAGTGGTCTTACCCTTTTGAAAAAACTCATACGCTTGGGCTATTATTGGTCGACTATGGAATGAGATTCTTTTCAGATAGCTAGATCATGCAAATAATGTCAGATCCATGGAAATTTGATTCATGCACCAGCATAAGAACTTCACGCTTTAGCAACATCTTGGCCTTTCTGTCAATGGGGTCTTGATCTAGTAGGAAAAATAAATCCTTCTTTATCTAATGGTCACAAATTCATCCTTGTAGCTACAGAATATTTCACAAAATGGATTGAGGCAGTACCTCTCATAAATATCACAAGAAAACAAATTGTTGCATTTATATTGAATTGTATCATCTGTTGATATGGAATACCAATGACCGTTATCAGTGATAATGGGTGACTATTCAAGAATTAGGATGTACAAGAGCTATGTGAGAAGTTTAAGATCCAGCACAGATTCTCCACACCCTACTATCCATAGGGAAATGGGAAAGTAGAAGCATCAGACAAAACTATTCTAAAAATCCTCAAAAAGACAGTGAATGATGCTGGAAGAGATTGGCATATCCAATTAAACCCTTCTCTATGGGCCTACCACACTAGTATCTACACACCAACAGGGGCCACACCTTTCTCTCTTGTATATGGATTAGAAGAAATATTGCCAATCAAAGTAGAGATATCCTCTCTATGTATATCATTAAAAGGTCTCATCCCAGATGAAGAACAATGAGTATCTAGACTGCAAGGGTTAGAACTAACCCATGAACGAAGACAAAATGCCTTTGATCATTAAAAGGTATATTAACAAAGAATGTGTCGGAGCTATAATCAAAGGGTCAAACTATGAATATTTCAAGTGGGGGAACTAGTACTAAAAGAAAATTCACGCAATCAGGCAGATCAAGAAAAGAAAGGAAAATTTGAACCAAACTGGTTAGGTCCATTTGTGATCACAACAGTATTTGGACCAAGAGCATATCAACTATCAACACAGGACAGAGATCAACTTGAAGAACCTATCAATAGCATGCATCTGAAGAAGTTTTATGTCTGAAAAAGAAAAAAAGAAAAAGAACAATGAAAAATCAGAGAAAAATCCAAAAAAGTGAAAAAGAAGAAAATCCAAAAAAAAATCAAATATGAGAAAAAGTGCAATTAAAAATAGATGGTGAAAACCTGGCAAACAGGTTCTATCTGTCAGATAGCTCTTTCATCTATTAGTTCATACATCTTTCTGCTTGCATTCATTCATTTTTCTATCAGTGTTGTTCATATGCATAATAAAGCTTTTGCACATACACAGGCATCGCAGCTACTCTCTCACCATGGTTTGGATCATTGGGTATATCATAATGAATTTTTTTCTAGGCTTGGGGCAAAATCCTGAACTTAGCTGAGGGTGAAACTTTGGATCAATTCTGAGCTTAATCAAACAAGTAGAACAAACGATTAGACAACTCTTAACAAGCGAAAACTAAGACATATCCAACATTGAACACAAGATCAAATTATCAACCATCAAACTATCACAAAGTCAGTCTAAACGCATGGATGATATCTTTGGATAATGATTTTAACATGATTTTTCAACTTTTCTATATTGATTTTCACTATCATGATTTCTTAGTGACTCCAGGATGTCTTTGACTAGAGGAACAAGGAAGAAACATGATATTTTTCTTGTCTGTTGTCTGAAAATTGATCATTAATATGTTCAAATTTGTCTCAGGACATGATCATCAGAGTATCATTGAAGACATTTCCGATTTGCATACTGAAATGATTAATACTGCATGTTTTATGCAAGCAACACTCAGGTCATCTCGGTTCAATTATACCTCGATGCTTGTGCTAACTTGCCATATCAAAATCTAGGAAAGCAGTGCTCAGGTCATCATGGTTAATTATACCATCGATGTTTGTAATCACTTCCCACATTTAAAAAGCTCAATGATGACAAAAATGCAATAATCCAGTGACTCGTCCGGTTGTAGCTTTTCATTGCATTTGCATTAGCATTTAGTTTGCATTTCATTCTTACGTGGGATCCCACATGCTCCTTTTATCCAAGGTTCAATCTATCGCATGAATCATCAAGGTATCATCACAAGTGTATATGCAATCAGAATGATGACTCATATCTCTCCAGATATTGTCGACCCAATGAAAATCTTCAAGGTATGATCACAAGTGTATACAGAATCATGAAGGTGGGGATGAGTTGATGGATGTAACAATAATTATTTAATGGTGTAACTCAATAATAGGACTAGTTAATGAAGGTAAGCCTACTATATCTAGGTATTTTTGGTTGATGTGTGAATTTGATGTTGTAAACTATGTAGATTGTTATACACTGATAGGATCAAGTAACTTGCACTCACTCAAAAGTTCAAATGAAAGCTCACCAATTTTATCTACTAGGAGAGATTGTATGTTTTTTCTCTTCATGTATGGATTTTTTGTGCGAATAATGTGAATCACAAGAGTGGGTTGACAAATGGTCTTGTAGACCTTTAGTTCCTATTGACACATATCAAGTTCTCAAAGCACTATAGTTGAACTAAATCAAAGTTTTAGTGGACTTTGTTTATGTATCCAGCCTAATGGAACTAGATATTGTGATTTATTACTTAGTTGAAATCAAAATTTTAACTCGTTTTATTACATTTTACATTGTTTTTGGTATTAATTTATCATTCAATAAAATATAGGTCATGTACATGCAGTTATTATTGATGAAAATAATGAAGAACAAATGGATTACTTTTTGTGCTATTATATTGAGGCAAACAAATTGACAACCACAATCATTGATGGAGAGAGTATTGATTACCCAATAGGGTCTATTGTTGTCACGAGAACAATAATTAGAAGGTACCCTATCAATAAATTTGAAATTTGGTTGTTCGAGGATGACACACATAGACATATTCTTCATTACTCTATCCTTATTGTTAAAATGAGTATTCAGTTGATTAAATATCATGGCAGACTAGTTAATAAGAATTGATGGAAAGTTGATGAATTTGACCATGAGGCAATACTTGACATAATAAGGGTTAGAGCTGATCCACAAGGTTCACTATATTGAATTTGGGCCAACTACAAGTATTCAGTGCATTGGAGTATTACAGTGAAAATGGGTAGAATGATTTTGGAAATTTTGTATATATGCTTGGTTGATTGACATATCAACTATTCATTGTATCCGTTGTTGTAAATTCAATTTTTTTTTGTAAATATAAATAGCCATGATTTAGAGGCCAAATTTTGTATATATAAATTGTATACACCTAAAAAATAGTCTGAAGATAATTAATTAAATAAGCAATTATTTAATTAATCCCCCTTCCTAATTTAATTGAATTCACTAAGCAATTTGATTAAATTCCCCCTTCATCTACTTATTAATAAATATAAGGATTTATTTAATAGGTTCATTTCAAAAATCCCCTTTGATTAATTAATTCAAATTAATTAATTCTTCCCCATCAAATTTCTTCTAAATCCCCTAATTAATTAAAACAAATCAATTTATGAGTTGTTGAGATTAATTAGTCTTTTCCTATTATTTGAATTTTTAAATTCAAATTCTCCTAACTTCTAACCACCTAACCTAACCTCTTCTAAACCTAACTCACTCCATCTAACCCCTGATTTAACTAACTCCATCCTAGCTTGCACATCCTAACCACCATGTCCCCTTTCCTTGAACACTTTTCCCTCTCATGAGCAAAGCTTTGTGACACTTGTCACTAAGTATTCCCTTTCATCCAACCTCTTCTAGAATCTTCTTGACACTTGTCACCATGGAGATGACATTGTCCCCTTTCATCCAACCCCTTCTCCTACCAACCTCCAAATGTTCCCTTTAATCCAACCTCTTTGCCAACCTCCTCCAATTTAACCATTGATATCTACAAACTTAATCTTGACCGTTGATTCCTGCCACCTCACCCCTAGCCTTGGAAATCCTATAAATAGACCTCATTTTGTAGTTCAAAAAATCCCATCACGAATCTCATCTCATTTTGCATTCAACCATTGTTAATATAGGCATATGCAATCTTAGTTTAAATCTAGCTTATTTCTAGCTTAATTTGCTTATCATGTAGCTTAATTATTATCATTTCTAGCTTAAATTCATCATCATTATCATTTAAATTCTCCATTTAAGTGTAGTCAAGTCACTGGAATTTGCCTAACCAGATCTGAGAGCAAAATTCATACTCGCATTTACTAGGAGGCAATAGATCGATTATCTATGGTTTTATCTTTCGTTGATTAATTTTCTAACCATTACTTGTAATGATTTATTGAGTGTTTTGTGTTGCAGCTACAGGTATAATAGGTACACACTTCACAGGCACGACATAAATGACCATGAGCTGATTTGTACCTATTTAGAGGCCAAATTTTGTATGTAAATGGCCATGAGTTTATTTTTACATATTTAGAGACCAAATTTTGTATATATAAACCACCAATTGATTATAAATGCATAAATAAACTTTTGTGATAAATTTCGTATCTATGATTCTATTTGAAATGTTGCATACCTATACAATTCTTTTGTCAATGTGCAATCATGTGTTATTTTGATAATGTGTAAAACTTATATGTATGACCTACTTATGTATGCAAATTATGATGATCACAATGAAAAAGATGCATAGACTAACAAATCTTATGTGAATTACCTACTTATGTATGCAAATGATGATGATTATAATGAAAAAGATGCCTAGACTAACAAATCTTATGCATTTGACCTACTTATGTATGTTCATGGATGATTACAATTATTAATGTTCACAAATGTCAGTTCATTAGGACTACCCTAAATTCATTAAGGTGTCCTAGGTTCATTTAGGCTATCCTAGGTTCATTAGGGTTGTCTTAGGCTCATTAGAGAAGTCTTAGGCTTTCTAGAGTTGTCCTAGGTTCATTAGGACTACCCTATTTCCATGAATGTTGCTTGTTGACCTAGAAGAAAAGAAGAGTTAGAAGACCAACATCTTCATGTAATTAGTTTGTGAAATCTAGGGTGTAAACCACATGTATACATAGCATATATGTTCTCACTTGGATGTGTTTACGCTAATGGTTCATGCCCACGATGAAAGGAACCAAAATTAGGCTACATTGAAACTTTTCATTGCATGCATCTGATGATTTTTTTCATTGACAAAAAAATTTCTGCCCTAAGAAAATGGCTTTGAGTCTTCAAAATCATAGATAGTTTATTATAGATCTGCCTTGCATAACCTTGTATATTCAAATCGATCATTTGTGTGTGCCTCAGATTTTGCGAAATGACCCATCAAAGTTTGACAATTCTTTGAACTTAGGGCAATTAAGAGATAGTGTTGCTAAGGTATGGCCCTAAATGTTTGGGTGACATGGGAAGAAAAATAAGAGAATTTGTAACATAAACCTACATACCCAAATGATTTTGCACTAATGATTTGTGCCCGTGACGAATAGGAACAAAATTTATGCTATCTTGTAACTTTTCATTGAATGCATCTTACAATATTTGCATCAACTAAAAAAATGTTTCCATAACAAAAAGGCTTCTATTTTTTAAAATCTGTGATATATTATTTTAGAGGGGCCTCACATTACCCTATAGGTTCAAACAAATATTTCGTATGTGCCCCAAATTTGGAGAAACAACCGGTCAAATTTTGACAGTTTTTTGAACTTAGAGCATTTAAGAGATAGCTCCACTATGGTATGGCCCTAAACATTCAAGCAACTTGGGAAGAAAAATAGGAGCATTCCTAGTATACACTTTCCTATCTAGATACATTTATGTCGATTATTCATTCCCATGACGAACAAAACAACATTTATGATATCTTACAACTTTACATTGCATGCATTTGGTGATATTTATATCAACAAAAAAATTGTTTCTATAAGAAAATGTCTTTGACTCTTCAAATTATGAGATAGGCTATCATAGAAGGGCCTCACATGACCCTATAGGTTCAAATGGTTCATTTATATGTGCCTCATATTCTAATAAATGGCCCATCAAAATTTGACAATTTTTTGAACTTAGGGCTGATGATATGATGAATCAATAAGGATCCAATCAACTACTGAGAGGGGGCGGTGAATCAGTATATAGAAAACAAACTAAAATTTCACCAAAATTAAACCCAACTAATAAATCAATCATTGAACTAGCCAGTTTAAACACTGTACCATAAACTGCAACTACATTGTCAAGCTTACCGGTTGACTAGAATACCAATATAACAATGTAACAGATCTGAAAATCACATACCATTTAACCAAAATATCAAACCACTTTACTAACATTATTAATAGCACATTTCAGATCACTTGTGGTCATCTAAACATATCTAAGTGGCTTTACCAGTTAAACATATCAATCATATCAAAACATATAACCACAAAATCATTCACCAGTTGACACAATGATTTTTGACGTGGAAACCCAAATGGGAAAAACCACAGTGGGGATGAATACCCACAAGTATTTTGAACTCTTTTGAAGTTCACCTGTTAGGAGCCAAGCCTTGTTAGAAGCTTTACAAAAATGTCCTGTTAGGAACAGATCCGGTTAAGGACCACCTGGTTAAGGGATTGACTACAATACCCTGTTAAAGGCAATACCCTATTAGGAATAACCTCGATAGATGATTTCAAATACAAGATAATGGATCACCTGGCTAGAGGATTTAAGAAGCACCAAGCCTGTTAAATCTTACCTAGTTAAGGGATTTAACTATTGTAATTGTTAAAGAATCATGAGGTCTTTGTTGATTTGGTAATAACACTACTCTACTTGATCAGATCCTTTTATGCTCCTATCTGCCTTCAAAAAATTTTGAGGATACTCCTGGTTTGGAATTCAATCACACTACCACACTTAACCAAATCACCAACACTTTTACAAAACAACTCATCTACCTTAAAAATAGTACAATAGGTCGGTAACACATCACAAAACCTAAGATCTCATAGAGATTACAAACATATCGGTTCAAACATGACCATTGGATTACATAGCAATCAACAACACATTGTTCAAGACAACTTTGACTACTCCTAGATCACCACACATTGGATCATGTAACTCATCACGCGTTATTCACTTCATGCTATGCATTTGTTCATTCTCAAGATAAAATAGTTATCTCTATGCGCCAAAACCACTTTGAAACTCATCATGTGCATCATGCATATGTGGCATCTCCATCTCCAATCACCATTCAATCATAGATCAACATACCCGATTCACCAAGCTCCATCGGTTAGGATTTGACATATCAACAGGTTAGGGTTACCGGTTGATCTTTCTTCTTCAATACTAATACTGGTTTCCTTCACTTCTCAACTATCGGTTGCAATACAACTCCATTACCGATTGCTATTGACATCAATGACAACACTTATACTTCATTAATGCAATCTTAATGCAATGCCAACAATTTCCCCCTTTGGCATTGATGGCAATACAAATATCAATACCCTTTGATTGTGATGTTTGAGAGTAAGAATCATGGTTTACATTTTTCCATGTACTCTCCTTCAACTGTGTCTCCATGTCTTTAGTTGGTAACTGGATATAGTTCTTCTCCCTATCAATCATACAGTTCTTCTCCCCATCAATCATACAGTTCTTCTCCCCCTTTGACAACAATGCCAAAGTGAATATCAATATCAGCTAGTAAACCACTCCAAGCTTCATTGAACTGCAACTAGTTGCTCCCCCTATGGAGTAGCTCTACTCTACACGAATCCTGCATCAATATTTTCAATAAGCTTCGGGACTGATGTCTTCAACATCTACTTATTTGACCTCAAGTAGGGGCACAACCCCTAGCTGACCTCTAAGATACTCAAAAGTAGCCTTAGGTAAAGGTTTAGTAAAGATATTGGCTAGCTATTCCTTAGTAGATACATGCTCCAGTGACACATGTTTACTCTACACTTTCTCTCTAAAGAAATGATACTTCAGCTCAATATGCTTGGTTCTAGCATGCAACACTGAGTTCTTTGAAATGTTTATTGAACTAGTGTTATAACAAAAAATCCTTACCGGTTCTGAGATTTTCAAGTTGAAGCCTTCTAGAATATGTTTCATCCAGTTTGCCTGGGTATAATTCATATAAGCTACAACATATTCAGCTTCTGCAGTTGACCATGATATACAACTCTGCTTCTTGTTGCTCCAAGATACAAGCCTTCCTCCAAGAAAAAAAGCTCCTCTAGTTGTACTCTTCCTATCATCAACATTTCCTTCCTAGTCTGCATCTATATAGACTTTCAAATCAAAGTTACCTGCATATGGATACCATAATCTATAATCAATTGTGCCTCTTAGATATCTAAATATTCTTTTAGTTGCTACCATGCATGTCTCCTTCGGGCTCCTGAAATCTGGCAACTAATCCAACTGCATGAGCAATATCCGGTCTGATGTGAACAACATAATGTAGTTTCCCTATCATAGACCTGTACTCCTTTTCATCCACTGATGCAAAATCATCCTCTTTAGACAGTTTACAACCTATAACTATTGGTGTTCCAACTGGTTTACAGTCTCCCATTCCAAATGTCTTCAATACTTCTTTCACATATTTGGACTGTGTGATAAAAATACCATTCTTCATCTATTCAATTTGCAAACCTATAAATAATTTTCTCTCTCCTACCAGAGACATCTCAAATTCAATTTTCATATCATTTGCAAAGTCATCACACAATCATTGCCTCCTAAAATGATATCATCCACAAATACCTCACTAACCAATATCTTATCTCCTTCAGTCTTGAGATATATATTGTTGTCTTCACTGGTTCTTTGAAAACCTATCTTCACCAAGTGAGAATGTAGTCTTTCATACCATGCCCTAGGTGCTTGCTGCAAACCATAGACTGCCTTGTGTAGTTTACACACCATATCCTCTGCATCAATCAAAGCATAACCATCTGCCTATTCAATGTAGACTTCATCTTCCAATATTTCATTTAGAAATGCTAACTTCACATCCATATGATATATTTTGAATCCTTTGTATGTTGCAAATGCAAGTAGAGTCCTAACACCTTCCAATCTTGCAACTGGTGCAAATGTCTCACCATAGTCTTCTCCTTCTTCTTGTGCATAACCTTTGCATACCAATCTAGCTTTTTTTTTTACTACTACTCCATCTTCATTCAGCTTATTTCTGAACACCCATTTTATACCTATTACATTTTTGTTCACTGGTCTGGGTACTAGGGTCCATGTATTGTTCTTCTCAATCTGGTCAAGTTCTTCTTCCATAGCCTTGATCCAGTGATCATCTCCAAAAGATTCCTTTGTTGTTCTAGTCTCAATAGTGGAGATCATACAGGAATTCTCTCTTATTCTTCTCTTGGTTAACACACTAGCATCTTTATCTCCAATAATCTGACCAGGATTATGATTGAGTCTAACATACCTTGGAATAATATGATCATGGTCTTTAGGTTCTTCTTCTTCTTCACTTTCTTCATCTTCTACAAAATCTACTTGTTCAGGTTGAATTGGTGCTATAGTATTCATTTCACCAACTTCTGGCTTCACCGGTTCTGGTTCCAAAATTAGAATGTAAGGTTCATCTTCCTCCTCCTTACTAATTTCTCTTGAATCTTCAAGACACTCATCCACTCGGACATTAGCACTTTCAATGATCTTCTTTGTCTGGTTGTTGTAACATGTGTAGGCTTTTCTCTTGGTGGAGTAACCAAGAAATATGCCTTGATCACTCTTAACATCAAACTTACCAACATAATCACCTCTCTTGATAAAATATCTACTACCAAAAAACTTAAAGTAACTGACATTAGGTGATCTACCATACCAATATTCATAAGGAGTTTTATCCTTACCTCTTTTAACCAATATCTGGTTCATTGTGTAGATAGTTGTGCTAACAACTTATCTCCAAAAATTCTTAGCTACACCTCCTTGTATTAGCATAGTCCTAGCAGCATCAACAATTGACCGATTGTTCCTCTCTGCAATACCATTCTATTGTGGTGTCCTAGATGCAAAAATATGCCTCTTAATTCCATTGTCTTCATAGTATCTAGTGAACTCCTCTAAAGTAAATTCACCACCTTGATCAGTTCTTAAGCACTTAAGCTTTCTTCCACTTTCTCTTTCAACTAAGGCTCTGAATGCCTTAAACTTGCTAAAGGCTTTTGTTTTGTCCTTCAATAATGTGACCCACATCATTCTTGAGCAATCATCAGTAAAAATCATAAAATACCAATCACTTTGAATACTCCTAGTCCTTATTGGTCCACAGAGGTCTGTATGAACCAAGTCTAGCAAATGTTTTGCTGAGGAAGATTTTCTCTTAAAGGTTGAGGATGTCATCTTCCCTAACTGACATTCCTTACATAGAGCATTCACCGATTTGTCCAACTAAGGCAAACCTCTTATTGATTTGGACTTACTGACTTTTACAATGTTATCAAAATTTACATGACAAAATCTCCGATGCCAAAGCCAACTATCATCTACTTTTCAAATTAAACAATTGTTGACTTTAGAACTTAAATGAAACAAGTTACCTTTTGTCTACTTTCCAGTTGAAATAAGTTCACCTTTGCTTCTATAGATTTTGCACATCCCATTCTTGAATTCCAGTGGATAACCTTTGTCATTGAGTTGAGCAACACTCAAAAGATTGTGTTTCAATCCTTCAACCCAGTAGACATCATCTGCACTGCTCTTATCGTTAAGAGAGATGGTTCCCTTTCCTTTTACCATGCAGGGTGAGTCACTTCCAAATCTCACAACACCTCCATCAAATTCCTTCAAGGTAAGAAACTTACTCCGGTCACCGGTCATGTGGTGTGAACAACCACTATCTATAATCCAATCAACAAAACTATCCATGCGAGAGACTAATGCCTTCTGATATGATGTCTCTTCTTTAATAGCAATAAAGACAATGTCCTCATTTGCATCTTCTTCAGACTTCCATCTATGATTCCTCCATCCACTGCAATGCGACAATCTCTTTTACCTTTGCCTTTGTACTTCTTATACTTCTCATGTTTCTTCTCATTATCTCCATTTGGACAGTTAGTAGCAATATGTCCAATCCAGTTACATTTAAAACACTTTAGAGGTAATTTAGCTCTGTACTTACTAGTACCTCTAGGTAACCGCTTGGCCAACAATGCTTCAAGCTCAATCAGGTTGTCTTCGTCATCAACCTCTCTGCTTGATCTGGACTCATGGCTATGACTAGCTTCTCTTCTTTTCCTTACCGGTGGTTAGAAACTGAGGCTCTAAATGCAGATTATGATCTCTGAATACTTCCATCAAAACCATTTAACTTAAATGTAGTTAATTTACCAATGATGGATTCAAGAGTTACCTTTGAGTTATCAATAGACTTGAGTTCCCGAATGGTTGCAACTCGGACAGCGTAGACTGGTAGAAGGGTTCTCAACACCTTGCTAACCATTGTGGTATCCTCCACTGTACCACTAGCACTTTTGATATCACCAACTATCTCCTTGATCCTCTAACCATACTGTTGAATGTTCTCACCTTTAGCCATCCACATATCATCAAATTTACCTCTCAGACTCTCCTCTTTGGTAATCTTCACATGCTCATCACCGCTATAGATATCCTCAAGTTTCTTCCACACTTCAAAAGAAATCTCCAATCCATGGACATCAACATACATTGAATCAGACAAGGAACTGATAATGGCCTCCAATGCTTTATTATTCTCCTGTTGCTCCTTCTTTTGATCATCTGACAAAATCCCACTAGGCAAGTTATATTTAGTAACAAAATATTCCCAATATTGACTTCCTAAGCTTTTGATATAGATCTTCATCCTATCACTCTAGATTTTGTAGTTTTCCCTTGTACTTCAAACCTTCTTTCTTCATCATGTTCTTCTAGATCTTTACCTCAAGTTGTTAGGCTTAAACACAAGAGGACCTGAAATGCTCTAATACCAATTGATGATATGATGAATCAATAAGGATTCAGTCAACCATTGAGAGGGGGGGGCTGAATCAGTAGATAGAAAACAAACTAAACTTTCACCAAACTTAAACCTAACTCATAAATCAATCATTGAACTAACTGGTTTAAACACTATACCATAAACTGCAAGTGCACTGTCAATCTTACCAGATGACTAGAATACCAATATAATAGTGTAACAAATCTGAAACTCACATACCATTTAACCAAAACATCAAACCACTTTACTAACATTAGTAGTAGCACATTTCAGAACACTTCGGGTCATCTAAACATATCTAAATGGCTTTACCAGTTAAACATATCAACCATATAAAAATATATAACCACAAAATCATTCACCACTTGACACAATGATTTTTGATGTGAAAACCCAAATGGGGAAAACCACAGTGGGCATGTATACCCACAAGTACTCTAAACTCTTTTGAAGCTCGCCCTGTTAGGAGCCAAGCCTTGTTAGAAGCTTTACAAAAATGTCCAGTTAGGAGAAGATCCAGTTAAGGACCACCCAGTTAAGGGATTGACTACAATACCCTGTTAAAGGAAATACCCTATTAGGAGTAACCTTGATAGAGGATTTCAAATCCAAGCTAATGGATCACTTGGTTAGAGGATTTAGAAGCACCAAGCCTATTAAAGCTTACTCGGTTAAGGGATTTAACTATTGTAATTGTTAGAGAACAATAGGGTCTTTGTTGATCTAGTAATAGCACTACTTTGCTTGATTAGATCTTTTTATGCTCCTATATGCCTTCAAAATATTCTGCATATACTCCTTCTGGTTCAGCAATCAATCACACTACCACACTTAACTAAATTGCTAACACTTTTACAAAACAAATCATCGACCTTACAAAGAATAAAATATGTCGGTAACACATCACAAAACCTAAGATCTCATAGGGATTAAAAACATATCAGTTCAAACATGATCGTTGGATTACATAGCAATCAACAACACATTATTCAAGACAACTTCGACCGCTCCTGGATCACCGCACATTGGTTCCTGTAATTCATCACATGTTATTCACTTCATGATATGCATTTGTTCATTCCCAAGATAAAACAGTTATCTTTATGCACCAAAACTACTTTGAAACTCATCACGTGCATCATGCATACGTGGCATCTCCATCTCCGATCACCATTCAATCATAGATCAACATAACTGATTCACTAAGCTCCATTGGTTAGGGTTCAACATATCAATAGGTTAGGGTTACCAATTGATCTCTCTACTTCAATAGTAATACCGGTTTCCTTCACTGCTCAACTACTAGTTGCATTACTACATCACTACTGGTTGCAATACATCTCCATTATTGGTTGTTATTGACATCAATGATAACACTTATACTTCATTAATACAATCTTCATGCAATGCCAACAAGGGCACTTAAGAGATAGTGTCATTACAGTATGACCCTTAACGTTCAGGTGACTTAAAAAGAAAAATAGGAGCATGCCTAGCATAAACCTACCTACTTGGACATGTTCACACTAATGGTTTGTGCCCATAATGAACATAACACAATTTAGGCTGCCTTGCAACTTTTTGACAGTTTTTACAACTTTTTCATACCTTTTTATAACTTTTCGACACTTTTCAAAAAATCTACTCAACCTAATAGATTTGTAATGAATCTAGGGAAACCCTAGTGAATCGAGGTCATTCATAATGAACATAAATCAGTCTTAATGAATGTATAACATAAATAACAAGTCTATACTATATAATAGAAGTGACTCTAAAAGGTAAATGAAATCAAATAAAAATGAGGATAAATAAAGAGACAAAGACTAACAAGCCTATATTAAGCCTTGATGTAATCATAATTGTGCTTTCTCTCTCTTAGGTGTCTTGTTACTTCTGCAAACTTGAGCATGATCATAGACTTAGTAATTAATCTATTTAGTCATTATTAACCATACTTATTACTATAGTCACATAAATTTGTCCATTTAATTAAATGAATATTTACCATTTATTTGATTAATAAACCACCACTCACTAGTTAATTAAATTAACATTTAATTAATTCATCTTCAATCATTCTCCTATTAATGAAATAAATTATTCAATTTATTTTAATTAATTCATTAAACCAAATTCACAATCAATTAAATGAATAAATCATATTTATTTAATTTCAACCCCTTCCCTCTTTTAAATAAATAATTAAAACATTTATTTAAATCATTAAACCCCCCCCCTCCCCCCACTTGCATTCTCCTACAAATGCAAGTTGCAACCACAATTGAAATAAATTAATTTTATTTTAATTTAAATCCTATTTTCCCTCACCCACCAAACCCACTTGCAATCCTAAATCCCCTTCTAGACCCTTCTAACCACTTTCTAATCATTCCTAATTAGCCTAATCCATCTCCTAAATATTGTCACATTCCTAAGCAACTTGAAGTCACTTCTCAAAGCCTTCAAAGTCTTTGAAAAACATTTAATGCTTTATGTGTTCAACAAGCTAACCTCTAAAGTCTTCCAAACCACTAATGGCTCTTACATGACCACTAATGGCTCTTACATAACCATTTATGGTTAAATCCTCTTGCTCCCATGGTTAGAGACTTTACCTCTAACTCAACCCTCATTTAACTCATGGGTCTCTTCAAGCATTTATTGCTTTGACCATGGTTATCCTCACTAACTCTTGCACAATAGTTTATCCATTGGATAAAGACATTATTTATTGGATAATGGATTTATTCTTTCAACTCAACATTAACCTTACCTCTCAAGTTAACCCTCAAGTCATATCAAACATTTAATGCTTATTCCATCTCCTCTCAACCTATCTCTTGTTGACATTTGTCATCCTGGGATTGGGTTGAAAGTCCTCACATGGATCTTGAGCCCTTCAATCCCAACCCTTGTTGAGATTACTCAATCTCAACCCTCCATTGCTCCATTTTACCTATAAATAGAGCTCATTTCTTCATAATCTAGATCCTGAAAACTTGTATGCATCTAACTTATAGTGAATTTTAGAGAGCATTTAGCATAGGCATTTACATTTACTCTTTTGGACTAAAATCAACACTAGATTAGATAATAATCTCATTTTTAGTTTGTTCATGTTTGCATTTTCATGAGCTTTTTATTCACAATCTTGAACCTCCATAAGACATCCAAAAATAGTGCAAAAAGCTACTGAGAGCTACACTCATTTGGGAACTTGGAGAGGAGAGGAACAAGGGAGGAGCCACTATGAATGTTTTGGCCAACATTTGGAGGAGTTTAGTTTACTTCTTGTGTCTTTGCATGCTTTCCATTTCTTATTTAGTATCTCTCTTGATATGCTTGATTATGCTATTGTTTAATTTTTTATTTGCTAACACTAACGCTTGTTGTTTGTGTTTGTCATCCTAACAATCTCCTTTTTGTAGACCATCAATTACAAATACATAAACTGAATCTTAGGAAATCCTATTGACAATGCACATTTATATGTTCAAATATGTCGAAGCGTAAAGGAGGTAGAATGTGAAATTGAATTCAATGTTGTTTTCTTGTCGTTTGTTATTTCTAAGAATCCATGTTATGATAAGAACGATACAAAAATGATCATTAAATTTGGTGAAGTTTCCCAATGCAACCAAGTTTTAACTCATTGAATTTAGATGAATATCAATTTTAATTCACAAGTTCTATAGAATTACAATATAATTAATCCATAATATGCTAAATTGTTCATAACTTAACCATTCTTAGCTGAATATACATTCAAATTTTAAGTTTCAAAGTAGGAAAATATGCACACAATGAACAAATTAGATCGAATATCACATTTTATATATCCAAATGTACAAAATTTTTACAAAAATGTGGCATATGTGCCAGCTCATTAAAATGTACAAAAATAGCATAAGTGCCAACTCAATACAACTTTTACAAAAATGTAGCATATGTTCTCAAGATCGATATACATCAAAAATATCGAATAGCTACATGTATCAGTCATTCAATGACCACAACACTATATGACTCTACCAAATCCTATTATTGTGATGGATCATCAAAATCGAGCCTCTTTCGAATACTATGTGGCTTTGTATATGGTTGCACAACATTTACTCAAGCAACAAAATAAATTACTTATATCAATAATAGTTTACAATTGTCAAATTAATATCAAAATAACAATATTAAACTATAATTTCTCTACAATTGAATTGTTGATTACCTTGTGTCTTTGTTTTTTGGCTGAAAGACATTCCAAAAGTAATGGTTTCGTTTAACAATCGGGAATCTTGCCAAATCAATGAGGTAGATGATTTGTGTTATGGGTGAATCGTGAAGCGGTCTATACAAAATAAAATACAATTGATACAAGTTAATATATATGTATTGTAATGGTGAAATGAAATTAGGGTTTTATCAATTAAGATAATAAAAGCACTTAGCTCACCTAATTAGCCATTACATTAAAAGAGAAGTAAAACCAATAGATATAGCCACAATTGAATTAGGAAATAGGCTAAGTTATCAATTAGATTTACTTGCTTGTTTTCCACCCCCTTTTAGTTGAAATTGGAAGTAAATTATGAATTTTAGGGTAAAGAAATGAATGATTGAAGTCAATAAGAAATAATAGAGTGCTATAGACATCAAACATAGCCACAGATAGGGATATTAGAAAAACAAGGGGATTGGAATTTGTTAGAAATTTGGGCTGAATTGTCAAGATAGTGGTGGTAGGTTATCTTGGTCTCATAACTCTCTAACAGGTAAGTGAGATCTTTTCTAGATCGGGAAGATGCACTAGATCCACTGTTAGAAGCTCGAGCAAAATTCTCGGGAATGTGGTGGTAGGTTGCTCTATTCCTTCACTTTTCACTCCTTTGAAATTTGAACCAGTTCATCATCATCAACTCTACCAAAATCTTCCATTGCAATTTCTGAGTCAATTTCCTACACACAAAAAAGAGAAGGAAAGGGGTTGTGGATAGGGGTTTTCCTTGGATCAAACCCTAGTTTAGGAATTAAACTTGAAAATTGAAATAATAATTTTAATGGAAATAGAATTGAATCACAACAAGATTCTTTCCTTTTGAGGGAAAGGCTAGATATTAAATTGAATGCTTGTAATCGGAATGTTCACCTTGATGAAGCTTTCTTGAATCCTCACAAGGATTTTAGGATATCATGGAGAATGTATTAATAGAAGTTTGATCATGGATGACATCTTGAATACTTGAACTTGTCTTCATTTCTCCTTGAATACTTGATGGATGCTTCTTTTTTTCCTCACTTGAATGGAATTCGCTAGAGTGTACTTGAGATCATAGGTTCCATTAGAAGTTAGATTTCAAATGAGAGGGGTAAGCCTCATTTTAGAATTAATCATCTAAAAACTATTTGAATTTTTAGAGTAGGCTAACATGGGACCTAAATTCCTTATCACTCAAAGTGACCATTGTGAGGACCAAATTTGTGTCCTGATTGACAAGACAAGGATGCTATGGCACCATGGTCCTAAGAATCGGGACTTAGCTTTGGGAAAGATATAGAAGAGAAAGTGAAATGTAGGTTTGTGGGAGGTGTGAGCAGAATCAAAGCAGTCGCTAGGATCAAAATATAGAACACCAAGATGAGGTATAGGTGAGGATGAAATTGTATTTAGATACAATTTACAATGCTACATTTAGTCCCCACTTTAGCGGAAGTATGAGACTACACCCATACTAACAGTAAAGTACAAAGTCACATTGAAAAAATTTCACCAAGATGTATCCAAAGAGACACGATACACCAAGTCCCTAGGGAATTTAGGATCTTACTACTCTAATGTCAAGATAAAAGGGACAAACCATGAAAGGGAAAGGGAGAGCATGACTATAGTGGCCTAGTAAGATTTTCTTACTATGAGACATGAAAAATAAAATACCAAATTATAAAGAAATAAGCTAAGTTCTCAAAGTAACTTGAATATTGAAAACACATCATGGGTGTGTGCATAAACTGTAACATTGAGTGGAGTGTATGCCTCCATGTTAAAGCGATTGTGTATGCCTTATCAGGAGAAATTTCTTTAAGGTGGCATGTATTGAAAAGACAAGCACATTACCAAAATGAGATTCTACCAAGAAAGGACAAATCAAAGGATAATGGTCACAAAACATATAGCAAAAATGCACATAAGGAATCCACTAACTCTAGGGTCAATAATGCATTTATGATAAATGATGTATATCAAGAATATCTATATTGAATTGACCTCTTCCCTGAAAGTTAGTGGAACTATGAACACAATGGAAGAATATCATGAGATAACAAACAAATTTCTTTTTGAGTCAACATGGAAGAGACCAAAAGGAGATTTCAATGCTTTGCATCATCCTCAAGTAGATATCACAAAATCACATTTATGAAGAATATCACATGTACAATATAACATAGATATGACTTATAGAATAATTGAGATACAAATAGAGGAATGTCACAATGGATTTGGCCTCTTTAATACTATAAAGTGGAAAATTGAACCCTAGTGATTCCCCACCTAGGATAGAGAAAGGAAATCACTAGGATGATTTCACTTGAGAGGAAATTTACATTCAAAAGAGGGGATTGAATCTGCTAGAACCAAATCTGAGTGAAACAAGGATGTGAATTCTAAGTGGATTCCAAGCGGTTGAAGTGCGATTTACCCTCTTTTGTAAATGAGAAAGTTGACTTGTTGACTATGTGGGAAAGAGAGAGGAAATGAGGAGCTACTAGTTTGGGATCACGTTGTAACTTTGGATCTAAGCTAATTAGACTAATGTGGATCTGCCTTGCAAATTTGGAGAAAATTCATCAGGACTGTGGTGGGAACGTACATGGTCCACCACAAAATCGGCAAAATGAAAAGGGTTCTTTTGTCTCTGCAAATGAAGCCCAAACCTGCAATTACAGTTGTCCACCTACAACCTACACACAAAAACAAGAGAGGAAATGGTTGTGAATAGGGGTTTGCCTTAGTCAAACCCCGATTGAGGAATCAACCTTAAAATAAAGTAATTGTAAATGGTGGAATATAAACAATGGAAATGTATACCTTGTAGATCAGTAACTTGTTGATGATGATTGCTTTGCTTCTTGAATGTAATCACAAATATTGTATGAAATGGCATGTAACATGACAAAACCTTAACACACACATGCTTGCAAATGAATGTTGTAATGTTGCTCCAATGGGTGAATGAAGAAGACTTTAATGCTTGAATGCTTGATGATGACCTTGAAATCTCATATCTTCTCCTTATGCTTCTTATCCCTTAGCATATGTTTTCTCTATCTTCATCTGCCCTTGAATGAGGGAATTGAATTCCTTTTTATACATGCCTCAAGGATTCATTTTCAACCACCGAAGGCCGACATAGAGGAATTGCAAACCCAAAGACAAATTATGCATAGGAGATCTAGCAGACCTGACATATGGCCACCCTAAGGGGTGGGGACAGGGTCACCACACCCCTGTCCTGCCCTATTTTGGTACCCAGATAGGGTCTAGAGAAGACACAGGACATGAAGGAGGAAGAGTGAAGGGGTGAGAATGCAGAAATAGGTCTTGGTTAGGGAAGAAGATGTTTTCGCCAAGGTGAGGACCCAAAATATGGTTAAAATTGTAGGGGTCGCAATTTTTTGACACTACATTTAGCCCCCACTTTAGCGAGAGTATGACTTACGTCACTATTTTTTGGTAAAGTAGAAGAAAAGAGAGATGAAGATGAGAGATGCAAGGCAATGCCACAAGGAGTATAAGACACCACTAATATTGAGGAGAAAAAAGCCCCCAATCTTAGGGTCTCAAATCACGCCAATATATGCAAGAGCACATAAAAAAGGCACAAGACACACAAAACAAAGACAAAGCACAAAAAGATACACGACAAGAACAAGACACAAGATGACAAACTAACTAGTTGAAGAGATCTTGAGCTCAGATGTCTCAACAACTAATCAGGACACAAAGACCAATGCCATTACATAAACACAAGTGATCACATAAAAGAGAAAAGTTGACATCATCCATGAACTGTCAATAGTAAAGCTATGAGTTCATGAGAGGAAGAAGAGAGAGAACATGAATACACACTTTGGTGATCCATGAGAACAAAATAGAAGAAGAAATAAACCATGGAAATCTTGCCCCTAAAACTAAGTGATCCATGGAGAGAATGACATGGAAAAATTCGCCCCTAGAGCTTATCTAGGTGATCCATGTAAAGATAGAGAGTGAGAACATTATTAGTTCCACTCCACCTCATGCGCATGTGTGCAAGTGAGGTTTGAAGCACCTCATAGGAGTCTATGGCCGAGTATGCTACAACTTGTATAGAATATATAGTACAAGTGTCAAGAAAGGTGTGACATCTCGCTCTAAGAGTCTGTGCTCTAGTTATGAGAATAATCACCCCACATAAAAGAAAAGTGGCATCATCTCACTCTAAGAGACCGTGCTCTGGTTCCGAGAATGAATCATTGTACAAGAGAAAAGTGATGACATCTTTCTCTAAGAGGTTTCCCTCCGGTTCCAAGAATGTCCCACTGTACAAGAAAAGAAGAAGTGAAGACATCTCTCTTTAAGAGACCATGCTTTGGTTCCGAGAATGACCCACTGTACAAAACGTGACTACATCTTTCTCTAAGAGGCTTCCCTCTAGTTCCAAGAATGTCTCACTGTATAATGCATGATAGAAGTATGGTACAAAGGAGCAGTGTGGGTGCGCCCCCCCTTAAGATGTCAACATAGGTTAATATTGATATCTTAAGGAAATAAGAATAAGGATACCTACCTTCATCACAAAGAAGATATTTGCTATGCAACAATGTCATAAATCCAAGCAAGAGAGGGAATAATTTTCAATCAAGGATAAGATAGTTGAAAAGAGATATCTTGTTGTATGTGTAAATTTGATCCTTGGAGGAGAAGAGATCTTTGTTCAAAAGACATCTACCCCCAAGAGGAGTTGTCTTAGACAAATATAACATCTTCTAGAACAAGAAAAGAAAAGAACAAGAATGCAATCCTTCCTCCTATTTCTAGGTGAAAGGGATTCTTCATGAGAGATGACTCACTTTTAGCCCCCAGAGGGATGGGTGAATGTATCATAGATGTACATTACCAAGTGTAAAATAGGTCATAGTCAAGGACGAACACCTCTTGTATAAGAGATAATCCTTGAGTGAACAACAACAATTCCACACAAGAAATGACATCAATTAATAGGACTCACACCATTCACTTAATAAGGAAAAGTGGATCCCTAGAGAAAGAGAGAGAAGGATCATTGCCCCCCAATCTAAGGGACAATGGGAAGATCTAACACAATCTACTAGAGAGAGATTAAAACATAATCAAATGTGCAATGATCTTACATGAACACATGCAAGAAAAGACATTAGTAAATGTAAAATACATGTCTCAAGAAGTGGTAATCTTCAAAAAGAAGAGAAAAAAGCATCATATATTCCCTAAGGAGGATTATCATAAAATCATACCATTGTAAGAAATGATAATCACATATGAAAAATGCAGCCCCTAAGTGAAATAATGATAAAAAAGAAAGAAAGGGAAAGGAGTGAAAATCCTTGCCCCCAAGTGAGGAGAACAAGGAGAAATATTACACATGTTCTTATGGTGATTAGTTTCATGTGATATGTTGTCCTAGTGGAACAAAATCCTTTCAAGGGAGGGATACATACTTCTCAAGAGATCATTCCTTGCTAAGGGGCATATCATACTTGCGAATAATTGAAACCATAGAAGAGGTCAAATTTCCAAGAGAATGAAGGAAAGAGAAGAAGTGCAGTACTCATTAAAGATGCTTCTCTCCAAGCAAAGAGGAAAACCAAAGAACAATTATATGCTCACATAAGAATAGCCCTATGCAAGAAAAGAGATCTAATAATGAATAATGCAAAAAGATAGAGATAAATATATAGAAAGAAAAAGAAAAATGGACTTCATGTTGCTGCCCCAAAGTATATTAAAGTGAAACAATACCACCACTAAAGATAAAGAGCCCCCATTAAATGGGATAACTATGCCATAGGGTGAAGAGAAACATGAAGGGAAAAGAAGTGGTAAGGCACTATGTTTTTACCAAGAAATACAACTAGATCTGTTGTGACACAAATGTGTGCAAGATCATATTGTAGTTGAACAAATTTCTCAAACACAAAACATTTTCCAAGAGAATGTGAATATGAATCATGAAAAATGTAATATGCAATACCTTTCACTTGCTTAAGATGTTTGTTTTTATTTTGAGGAGGAAAGGAAATGTTCTTGTCATATTTCAACTTTCAATAGATTCTTGCAACTAATATGTTAGGATGGTAAATACTGTCTTGCCATGAAGAAGAGGGTTTGTTAGGAGAAGAAGTTTTATTATCCATAATTCTAATTTTGCCACTATCTATGCCATCTTGAAAAGATTGTTGAAAATTAGGGCAATCATCAACATTATGGTCATGAGTTTGATGAAATGAATAAAAAGTACACTTTGAAGAAGAAGCATTCTTCCAAGCTCTCTTGATTTGTTGTTTTTTAAGGTAATCTTGAAAGTTTTGAAGCCTAAAGAATTCATCCATAGAAAGAGGGGTACTACTTCCTAGGCCTCTTGTAGTAGTTTGTGTAGGAGGTTTTATAGGGACACAAATTCCATGCTAAAATTTCTCAGTTCCTTGTCCTTTAAAACCTTTTTCTATAACTATATGAAAGCCATGACTATAAGAATGTTGCAGTTCACTAGATGGAGGAACAAGATCATGAATTTATTTGAAATCTGATGTGTAAGGAGGCAGAAAAGGATTTTTAGATGAAGGAGGAGTATCATGTGGAATGAGAATCTCTTTGCCTTTATCAAGCTTATCCTTTTTGGAAGATTGGGGAAGAACATCTTCATCATCTAAAAGCTCATTTTTAGTGATTTCTATGTGAGGAGAAAGGTCACGAATAAAATGCATGACATCATCCTCTCTACATAGACTTCGATGTTGAAGATAGGTCTTGGGAGAATAAGGAGGATCAAAAGATGTAAGAATGTTGATGTTGTCATATTGCCCCCCTTGCTCAAGGGTGTGTGTAGAAGAAGATGATGGATCCATATTACTTTCCAATGCTTTCTCTCTTGTAAAAAGATCATTGGGTAAACCATTAGATCTCATTTCTTTCACACAAGATACCCTAGGAGAGGTACAAGGGTTAGGATCTATAAAAGCTTTAATGTGATTAACATAGGAAATGCATGTTGTTAACAACATCACCATAATGCAACATAAATGATACATGAAAGCTTTGAGATCTAATAATTTGGAAATCCTAACAACACAATATGACCAAGTGCTATGAAGAAAGAGAAGCAACATGAAATGGAAGAAACTCTCAACCGACAAATGATAAATATATGTAAAAATTAATGTAATCACATACGAAAGAGAAAGCAAATCCAATTTATTAATTGCCATTAAAAGTCTCTTAAGTGAAATCTGAATTTGTTTGAAAAGCATATCTAAAATTAGGACCTTTTTATGAAAATTAATTTTAAGATGTGAATTTGATGAATTTTGAATTTGTGTTTGACCTTAGAAAGTGTTAAAATTGATAAAGTACTCTTATTTTTTGGATCTGAGTACAAAAATACAGTCAATTCTGGCTCCCAAATTTTAGAAATAAAGTCGAGGACCATGGCGGGAATGCACACGGTCCAACCAACCTTTTTCAAATTTTTTTAGGGATGATAGAGATTATGATTTTAATGCAAAATCCAAAAAAACAACTGATTTGGAGATGTCTAGATCAGTCAAATTTACAGTCAAAAGTCAAAAATAAAAAGTTCTTAAAAGTTAGGGTTTTATGATTTAACCACTGAATTTTTAGAATAAAGAGAGATTTGAATTGCCATTTTGAAATAGAAATTAGATCTATAACAAGCAATTAAAATTTTACACCTCACAATCTTAATTTTCTCAAAATGAAAAATTAGGGTTTTTATGCAATTAACTTCTAAAATTTACAAATAGATCAAACTTGAAAATGAAAAATTTGAAATTCAAATTGCAATTAATCAGATCTAATAATGAGAAATCAGAATTAATATGTAAGACGTTAGGTTCACTAAAATGTAAAGTGGAAAATTGAACCCTAGTGATTGCCCACCTAGAAGAGAGAAAGGAAATCACTAGGATAATTTTCACTTGGGAGGAACTTTACATTCAAACGAGGGGCTTGAATCTACTAGATACAAATCCGAGGGAAACAAGGATGTGAATTCTAAGTGGATTGCAAGCGGTTGAAGTGTGATTTACCCTCTTTTGTAAATGAGAAAGTTGACTTGTTGACTATGTGGGAAAGAGAGAGGAAATGAGAAGCTACCAGTTCGGGATCGTGCTATAACTTTGGATCTGAGCTAATTAGACTGATGTAGATCTTCCCTAAAAATTTGGAGAAAATTCATCGGGTCTGTGGCGGGAACGTACATGGTCCGCCACAAAACCCCCAAAACGAAAAGAGTTCTTCCATCTTTGCAAATGAAGCCCAAATCTGCAATTACAGTTGCGAACCTGCAACCTACACACAAAAAAGAGAGAGAGAATGGTTGTGGATAGGGGTTTGCCTTAGTCAAACCCCAGTTGAAGAATCAACCTTGAAAGAAAGTAATTGCAAATGCTTGAATGTAAACAATGGATATGTATACCTTGTAGATCTACAACTTGTTGATGATGATTGCTTTGCTTCTTGACTGCAATCACAAATATTATATGAAATGGCATGTAACATGACAAAAACCTAACACACACACATGCTTGCAAATGAATGTTGTAATGTTGCTCCAATGGATGAATTAAGAAGACTTGAATGCTTGAATGCTTGATGATGACCTTGAAATCCCGTATCTTCTCCTTATGCTTCTTATCCCTTATCATTCATTTTCTCTGTCTTCATCCATCCTTGAATGAGGGAATTGATTTCTTTTTTATACATGCTTCAAGGATTAATTTTCAACCACCGAAGGCTAACAAAGAGGAATTATAAACCCTGAAAAAAAATTGTGCATAGGAGATCGGGCAAACTTGACATAGGGCGAGCCTAAGGGTGGGGACAGGGGCACCACATCCATGTCCTAGGGGGACAAAGGTGCCATGCCCCTGTCCTACCCTATTTTGGGGCCCAAACAGGGTCTAGAGAAGACATAGGACATGAATGAGGAAGGGTGAAGGGGTGAGAATGCAAAAATAGGTCTCGGTTAGGGAAGAAGATGTCATCCTCGAGGTGAGGACCCAAAATGTAGTTAAAATTGCAGGGGTCACATTTTTATGACACTACAATTACCTTGCACTAATGGAGTAACAAGGGTCATCAAAGAGAACCTAACATAACATGAAAACATATCAAGCAACACATCATGGGGAAGCACATTACGAATAAGTAAACATACAAAAGAGTGTTAAACTTGTGTGAATAATATTATGATTGATGTAAAACCTGTCATTTGGTTCTATACCGGACAATGTATGCAAATCCGGATATCATTCCGGATGTCATGGACATTATGGATGATATAGCTATGCAAGGATTGTATGCGGTCAATATGTATGTGGAGTTCAGGTGTTGCAGTTTTTGGTTAGAAGTTATTGTGCAGCATGGACAATGTTGGATGATGAATTCTTGAGGTCCCATTGATTTCTCATTAACCTCGATATCCCGTTGTTAGTAATTCTTGATGATCTTGGTATTAGTTATGCATCCCAGAGTTTGCATTTTTTTAAGACTATCAAAAGTAACTCTTCAAGTTTTGTGATTGTGGTTTCCTTGGTACATGTGAAATCTAAATTTTTGAGATATTGAACTTGATCTTGAGACAATAGGTCCATTCTCTTGGGTCTGGATGACCTTTCCCTTTTTCTAGTAATCTCGACATATACATTGGTAATCAAAAGTATGTAGAGGAATTATGTAGAAGTATTGTGGAGGCTGACATGAGCTTATTGATAACATGTTGGGCTTGGCTGACACACGATTCTATAATTGTAATTTGGCAGTGAGCCACCCATTTGTAAACACAAATATAACTAGTTATATTATCTAGAGAGTTAACACTCTTCCTAGTTTTTCCCATTTGGGTTTTCCACATACAAAATTATGGTGTTTATCTTGTGGTTGTGTTCTTCTTATTTATTCTGCATTAACTGCTTTACTTCAGTCTTGTTTATTTGATATTTTCATGGACAGCTACAATTGGTAAAAATTTTATTATTTTAAATAAGTGAGAATACTGATTCACCCCCCCTCTTAGTATTCTGCTTCTTTCAACCTGATCAACAATTGGTATAAGATATTTGGTCCCTTTCTTGGAAATCCTAACCACTTGAGGGTGATCCGTGTTGGTTGAGCCATGGCATCTATATACTTGGGTGAAGAATTTCAGATGAATGAAGATTTCAAGAAAACCCTTGAGGATTTGGAAAGAGTTTAATCAAAGAATGAAGAATTTAAGGAGAATGTGAAGAGAGAAAATGAATGTGTACAAAAGCTAAGAGAGAAAATCTAGAAATTCAAGTTGAGACATAAGAAAGTTAACAAAATTTGTCGAATCAAACGAATGAGACTATCAAAGACTTGATGCAAAAGATAGAGGAAAAGGATAAGACAGATCAATTCTGAAAAAGAGACCTTAAATCTGAAATATAAAGAGTATGAAAAGATTGAACAAGAAGTGAAGAATCTAAAGGCAAAGAACAAGATCCTTGATAGCAGCAAGCTCCTAGAAGATTTGATCAGCATGTAGCAAGTTAAGTTAGACAAAACTAGACTTGGTTTCCAAACAGGTGTGTGCCTAGATCAAAATATTAAAGAAGAAAATAAGTAAGTCAAAGCTAATACAATGAAAAGTCAGAACATGAGAAGAAATCCCAAAATCAAAAATCAAATGAAAGAAGAGCACCAATCTGACAACCCAATACACAAAGGTACCCATTTTTTAATGGCTATTGTTTTAAATACAATAAATTTAGGCACAAGACAATGAACTATAGAAGCATTCAATGTTATGGTTGCAAAATGGTTGGACATAAAGAAAGCCTTTGTAGGAATCATATTGTCAATCAAAGTTATAACCCGGTTGTTGCAAATAAGAAGAGCTACAACTTTCAAGGATATTGTTTCAATTGCAATAAATATGGGCACAAGGCCAGTCAATGTAGATATAGATCTCATCTAGTAAAATTTGAGAAGAAATTGTTAGTTGTTTCAAGTGCAATCAACCCAAACATTATGTTAATCAATGCAGGAAAGGAAGTGAGGAAAAATCCATTGAGAAGAATGCAATGAAAAATGTTGAATCAAAGAAGAAATAAAATTTGGTCTGGAGAAAGAAGAATGAGAACAAAGGAAGTGAGCCTAAAGTACCAGAATTCGGTGCAGGAACCCCTTCCTCCATAAATTAAGCTTAGAGCTTTGGGTCAAGGGGAGTTTTGATCTGAAAGAAAAATCCTCTATTCTCCCCGTCTGAATGGATCATGTCACTAATCCAACATGATCGTACTTGAGTAGTATTTGATAATCAGAGGAATCATGATATCATCGAAAAGATAGTTCTTGGAGGAAAAACCCTAATGAAGCATCTTTAGTAAGATAAGTATCAATTCTTGAGTTAATTTATTTCATATCAGTTATATTTCCTTGAGATAATTACGAATAGTAGAGCAGCAACAAAGTGAGTATTAGGGGCAATCATGGAAGGAAAAATAATCATCGAAGAATCTAGAAGTGAATAATTTCATATTGTGGACAAAGTGCTCCTGGTTGAGTTTAGTCTGGAGAAGATCAGAATTGTTGAAGCAGGTTTGAAGGATGATGAGTTACAGAGGGTCAAATAACTTGAAGGAAAAGGTCTGAATCTGTGGACTTAGTTCCATTGGTTCGACAATGCAAAGGTAATCAGAGTAATTATTAGCTGTGTGCGAGATAACTGCATCGTGTTGGATAAACCCTATCTAATTACAAAGGAAATAATTTCTATGCTCATTGACTTATGCGACAATGGAGATTTTCTGGAAAAGAAATCGATTTTGAACATAGAAGTGGAAGCCCTAACCAATGTAAAGGGTGATCGGTGAGATCTTATCATCAATACGATCGTCAACCCTGTGGTGAGGTATGTCACCTATGGAATTTCTTACAAAGTCTATTTTGGAAATAGGGAAGGAGCCACCTCAACAATTGCATTATATATGGCATATATGCTTGTGATGGAGAACAAATCATTTGACTTGTGTGAATTACTGAAAGAGTTGTTAGAAAATATCAAGATGACAAAAGAGAAAAAGTATGCTTTCTGATATGGGTCATTGCTTATGAGTTTGGTTATGTGTTGTTTAGAATCCCTTCCAACAAAAGATAATATCATTTGGGAATCTAGTGTGCCAATTGTAAGACAAATATTTAGATATCTGAGCAGTGTGGATAACAGAGAGGAAATTTGCAATAATTATTTCAAATCATTTGTGGATATGTGGAGAGTTGGCCTAGTTTCTGTTTCTTTCTCTTCTGGTTTCCTGGAGATTCATCTTCTGGAAAGAAGAAAAGGAGACAACTTATTCCTATTGATATCTTAGATCCAAATAAAAACAAGGTAGAAAATGTTGTGATAATTGATGATCCAGAATCCCCTACAGATATAGGAGTTTCAGAAGTGAATGAGCATGAAGCTGGAGACTCATATGATGAGTCTAATTTATTAAAATTGGTTGACAGTGCAGATGGAATTCAAAAGATTGGTGTGAAATGGCTGACTTCAGTAGAGTCAAACATAATTGAGAGCATTTTAATGAAGCATTTGATCTGGAACAACATTAATCTAGAAGATATCAATGTCTACTTTCAGAATCCCTGAATGAGATCCTAAAAGAAAGAATGTCTAAGTAGTCTGTTGAAGAAAAAGGCCTGGATATGAAAAGTTTGTTGAATGAATGTACTATTACTCAAAATAACTTATCAATCTACATAGAGGAATTGAGACATTGTATCCATAGTGATAGAAATATCTATATATATATTGTATATCTTGGCCAACAGTCGTTGTGAAGCATAAATGTAAAATTGATGCTATTGAAACCAAACTGACAAATCTAGGTAAATCTTTTGATTTCTGAATGATAAGAATGGTGCTCAGAGGAAAAGAGTTAATTCTCTTCAATTTGAGATCTTATTGTTGCAAAGGAAGAAAGAAGATTTTGTGAGCATGTTTTGGAAGGTTAAGGAAATTGTTGAAGCTAAGCTAGAGCATTTTTCAATTTTGTTTGAGAATGTAGTAGAGTATGAGTAGAATCCAACTACTCTAGATAACTTTTCAAATTTGGTTGATTTGTTGGTTGAGTGTAGAAGCCTTTCAATAAGTATCAAATTGGCTATACATTCTTGGGAAGTTCTTCTTCTGGAACTAAAAGAAAAATACAAGATTATATTTCTGAACAAGAAGATGAAAGTTTCTTTGTGTAAGATTCACATTTTTGGTTGTATGTATATTTGTTCTTTCATTTTCATTAGAGGCATCCTTTGTCCTTAATGTCAAAAGGGTGAGAAAGGAATATGAGTTCAAGGAATGTGGTTTTTAGGAATTGCATGAATAAGAGGGAGTTGGCACAATTATGTTTTGAATATGTTTTGCCATCAATGACAAAGGGGGAGATTGTTAGACTTGTGTGAATAATATTGTCATTGATGTCAAACCAAACATCTAGTTCTATACTAGACAATGTATGCAGATCCAGATATTAGTCTGAACATCATGGACGTTATGGATGTTATGAATGATATAGCTATGCAAGAATTGTATGTGGTCAGTATGTATGTGGAGTTCAAGTGTTGTAGTTTTTGGTTAGAAGTTATTGTGCAACATGGACAACTTTGGATGATGACTTCTTGAGGTCCCATTGAGTTCTCATTGACCTCAGTATCCTAGTGTTAGGAATTCTTGATGATCCTTTTATCATTTATGCATCCCAAAGTTTATGTTTTTTAATGACTATCAGAAGTATCTCTTCGAGTTTTGTGATTGTATTTTTCTTGGTACGTGTGGAATATACATTTTGGAGATAGTGGACTTGATCTTGAGATAATAGGTCTGATCTCTTGGGTCCGGATGACCCTGCCCTTTTTCCGATAGTCTTGGCATATGCATTGGTAATCAGAAGTATGTAAAGGAATTCTATAGAAGTATTACAAAGGACGACATGACCTTATTGATAACGTGTTGGGCTTAGCTAACACACTATTCTACAGTTGTACCCTCTAGTATATATGCATATACATAAGTGGTGAATGATGACATCAATAAAGGGAGTGTGTGTGATGTGCAGAAGATAGTTGGCGGCGGAGAAAGAAGTGTATGTGAGAGTTGTAGACAATAAAGGTAATCAATGTCATAGTAGTGTAGTAGTCCTTTACCGGACCTACCACATAACAGTTATGCAGAGATCTCTAACTGGATCTATTGTAAAGTCTGATATTTTTCACTTAAGATTAAATTTGGAACTGATCTCATGAATTTGGATATGCAAACCTTCTTAGTTCAACCCTTTTAGTTGCAGTGAGCATTCTAAGAGTTATTTGTCCCTTTTTGTATATCTATAGTGAGAAGTTCAGTAGTGAGCCATTTTTGTAATCTGGCAGTGAGCCACCATTTATAAACACAACTATTACTAGTTATATTCTCTTGAGAGTTAATACTCTTCGTGGTTTTTCCCATTTGGGTTTTCTACTTACAAAATTTTGGTGTTTATCTTGTGGTTGTGTTCTTATTTATTCTCCATTAACTACTTTACTTCAATAATGTCTATTTGATATTTTCATGGACAACTACAATTGGTAAAAAGATTATTGTTTTAAATAAGTGGGAATAATGATTCACCCCCCCCACCCCCCCAACCCCTCTTAGTATTCTGGTGCTTTCAACTTGATCAACAAAGAGAATCCATGATAAAAATGAAACTAGTCAAGAAAATATTTTGCCTCCCAATCTTGATTAACATCATTTAGGGATGGTGGACAAGCTCCAAGAGGAGCCACACCAAGCATAGTAGATGGAGATACTGCAAGTTCCAAAAAAGACCATGCTATAATGATGAATCACTTTGTTTGTCTCTAGGAGCTAGGGTTAATTCTTTTGAGAAATGTAAAGATAACTCATGATTAATCTCAACAAGCTCATACATATCTTAGAATAATTAGGATTGTCAATGTTAGCATGAACAACATTATTATCTTCATCCATATCATCATATAAATTAATAGAAATAGGATCTTTAACATGAAAAGAAGTTGAACCATCATTTTTCTTGAGAATTTTTAACTTAGGTGATTTGAGTTGAACTTCCTCCCTATGGTTATGTGAAAGCTAGATAGATGGGACCAAGTCAACATTTAGTGTCTTTAGGGAGGAAAAGGTTTGGGAAGCAAGCTTGTGAGTCTTATCACAACATCTTTATCGGTGTTCTCTCACATAGAGATTCCTTTTAGTTTTAGTTGAGACTTGCAAAGGTTGAGGATCAATAGATGTAGGCTACTTTTCTTCCCTTATAGGGGGAGGAACGAAAGAAACCTCAATAGGTTGAGAGAAACATGATGCCAAATGCTTTATTTTATAAAATATAGGTGGTGGGACTATGGTATATATAGAAGTAATAGAAGGAGTAAGAAGAAGACCAGGTCTATTATGAGGAGGAATATCCATGGGTGTATGGTCTCTAGGTTTACTCAAGGCCATTATCATCTCATTTTTTCATTTTTAATAAGATAAGAAAAGGATGTCATTTTGAGGCTTTAAAGTCTCAAGTTGTTTAGGCCAAAATAATCAAGAGTGAAATTTTCATGCACTTCATTGTGGGTTGGTAAAAGATATGATTAATTATTATAATAGTTTCATTATGATGGAATTTCAAACATTTATGAATTTCTCGCCATCAAAAGGTGAACTTGTTCATCTTTATGACTCTCGTTGATCCTTCCCAATGTAGATTTGTACCTATTTCTTGCATGCACACATGAAGAAGGGGAAACTGTTGGGATTAGGGGTTTGCCTAAGTTAAAAATTGGTTTAGGAATTAACCTTGAATGAAATAATGCAAATACTAAAAAAAATACTAGAAAGATATACCTCAGATCTGCAATTGTTGATGTTGATGCTTTGTTCTTTGAATGTAATCACATATGTCGTATGAAATGGCATGAAAATGACAAAACCCTAATCACACACACACATGCTTGCATAGGAATGATGTAATTTTGCTCCACAATGGTTGAATGATGAACATGCAACCTTGAATTTTTTTGAAAATGCTTGATAATTGAATGCTTCATAGATGCACAAGTGCTGGGAATTGATTGCTTAGAATGGATATATGAAATTAGGTTGATAAAATGTTCTTTATATAGGGATATCTAGGTAAATTACTGATTAGGCTAACCTCCAACAACCATGCACATCCATGGGGATCAAATATTATCAAGGAGATATAGCACCTACCTAATTTTAATTTAGGACCAGATCGCCATGGTCCAGACAGGGCGCTCCATGCTCTGGTCCCTCTCCAATCAGGCCCCAGACAATAGTAAAATAAGGTGGGTGTCCCACGATAGGACCTACAAAAGGTTGTTCATGGTCTCAAAGCTGGAGAATAGGCACAAAACGGGCCGAGAAAGGTGATGCAAATAGGACATGTTAAAGTAGGAGCACAAACATGAGGTGTAAATTAGCTCGGTGACAATTTATGATGCTACAAAAGTAGATAGTTCTCAATGACTTATAGCCATGTCAAATGAAGCTAATCTTGAATGGGCTCTGTCCATGATAATTTAAAAACATTGTACAATTGAGAACAAATTATAATCTAATCCTACTCCTATGAACATAAAAATGAAAAATCATTTGACATTGATATTTGTGTCTAAAGTGAAACAAAATTATGCAAGGGATCAATTCTAAATCCTAAGAGTAACAAGGCCAATCATGTAAATCCTCACATTTATTGAATCATTTTAGATCTAATAATTTTACCTATGCATTCATGCCTTGCATTGATGCTTGTATATATCATATTCATATTCTACTTGATGATCACTATTTGAATTGGTCAACTCATTGTAATGTTATCACAAAATGTAATCTCTAACTTGAGAGAACTTGCAACTTCATTACACATTCATAACAAAGCATGAAGACAAATCCTAGCCATACTTGATAATCAAATTCATATGAGATAGATAAACTCAAATAGGAGATAATATGAAACAAACAACTTCGATTAGAGAAAAAATTAAAGATAGCAAATCCATGAGGAAGCTTCTACAATTTATCAAGTTGTTTATTATTATGCAAAGCTGAAATAGGATATAAATTAATGGTGCAATTGAGGGCTAAAAAAACTCAAATCTAACTTCAACAGTTAACACCAACAATCAACTTGTAATGGCACAACCTAACTGGTCTCATTTAAGTTCATAGAGGGCATTGAATTGATTTTAAATACATGCAAAAATAAAGACTATAGAGTATGCACCATTGACATTAGTGCAACATTATCAATAGTATTGAGAAAGGAAAGTTGTGTGCAAGATTTTCATCTTCCATGATGCCAAGCTATTTGATTGATGGTATTCTAGCACCTTTAGATTTGATTTGAAAACCCCATTGACATCATGAATGACATATGACTTTTCCTCAACCCATGTAATTGCATATTCAGATCACCATTTGAGACCCAAATTTGTATTGAAATTTTATTTCACTACAAAATATGAATGGTTGATGAAGGAAACTTAAATCAAGAAGTAGGTGGAAACAAATTGGTTGAGTTATACCGAACATTCACCATCTAGACTATTTATTGCACTTGAAGCCAAAAAGTATTAAAACAGTATTAGATTTGATAAAAACGATTATTTTAAAACAATCTAACATATTGGAATACGTAAGGAAGATAAAAGTAGAATGCTTTGAAAATGCACCTTGTTCAAATGTTTAACAAAATCTAAAAAAAATTGTGATCTCTTTCTTCTAATTTGTATGCATCTTTCAATTCTATTGTTGGTTCCCAAATCAACAAATTGCCAAATCCTAAGAATATACCAAGTTCTACTTAATCGGATTCAACAATGGATCTGGCCAACAAACCGAATGAACCCAAATGGTTGCAATTCCAAGTTGCACTTCAGGCTCTACTACGCCTTGGCAGGTGGACCAATATTGATCATCATTAATTCATTTTCCAATGTTAACCAGTGACGTTTAAGCAGATTTAAACCTTATGTAAACCTCAAGGGTTTGTTTGATTTCAACCTTGAATCAATCACGTGTTCTTTTATTATTCACTAGCATAGGGTGAAGAATAGAAAACTAAAAAAGAAAACTAACACCTACACTTATTCCTACAACTAAAAACAAAAGATATATTTTGATTTTGATTGTTTTGGAACAAACTTATGACCAGTGTCTTATTGAGGGCAGTGGAGTCAAATAAAATCTTTACTCTTCAAATGGATTGAAAATCTAATTGTTTAACACAATTAATGTTTGTCATAAATGTTCAAATATGTCAATCACCAAACCCTACTTTTTTATCCAAAATGATTTTTTAAAACCACAATAATTCATTAAATAGAATATAACTTTTACTTGAAAAAACCCATTGAATGAACTACACATAAGCATTGAGATGCAATGACAATCAAACGCATTCTTGATACGTTGGTTCATATGATTATAAAAGCACCACTTACTGACACTTAAATGATATATTCTCATTATATTTCAATGAATAGTTGACACCATTATCAGAAAAACACTTTTCTGCACATTCTCCTTAAACAATTTCAGAAATTACATAACATTACGTCTTATCCCAGATCTCTCTTCACAAACAACCTTGATTTCCCTTTTATAAAAACAAGGGAGCAACAATAGCTTCAGAATGCTGAGATTTAGTTACAAACTCAAAACTAATCATTTACTCCCAAAAAAAAACTAATCAACTGCCCAACAGAAACTAAAAGACAAAACAAATATTTTTTTTCAATAAGACTCTTGGTCTTCTATTTGCAAACAAATATGTCTTTTAGTAACATGGTCATTCTCAGTCAAAACTCAAACCAAATTGAAATTTATAAATTCATCTTCATTTTGTCCTACAGAAATGCACAAAAACTGCATACTAAGAACAACATTAAACAAAACATTTACCACTAATCCTCATTCCTATCTGTATTCTACTCTAGTCCTCTGCCTCGATGTAATTCAACCCCCAATTTTTTGGTATCCTAGACATTTTTGTCCCCTTTTATTTCAGATTCATTTATTCAACATCATACTATGTCTCCTTTACATACAATTTGCAGGCACCAAATAAACACATTCAAGGGACCACCAGAGAGTTACTTGGATTCATAATAACAAGGTTTAAAAAGTCCTTGAGGCAACCACAATGGGCATGAAGATCAACCACAGACACCTATTCATTGCTCATACATGTATGGATAACTCTCATCCACTCAAAAGCATTCAGTCAAACAATTCACCTGCATTGTATATGACTCCACATCGTGCATACATGTTTGCAGAGGCTTTTCCAACCACATTATTTGACAAAAATCCACCCTCTATCATGCTCTGTTGGGTGGCTATAATCTTTTCCAATTCCAACGCACTTGCAATTGCATCATCTAAATAAAAATGTTTTTATGTTTTGCCTGTATGCTGTTTTGTAGGATATGGAGTCTAGTTTCTAAACATTTTTTGAGCAAAACCAGTTTTTGCATACTCTACAATTTTGTTCCAAATGTCCCATTCTTGGCATGTGCAGAGAAGGCACTAGCAATGGTTGTGGGTTACTGGCAATTATGAAAGCTTCAAAAGCTTTGTCAACAAATACATTTTCTGCATACTAAGCAATCATCACATTCCATGAAATGGCGTCCCACTATGGTATTTAGGCAAACATTTCTCAGCCTTGTCTATGCTTCTATATTTTTCATACATATTTACCAGAGTAATTCTGACAAAAATCTCCCTCTGAAACATTCCTTGGTGCATGATCATTCTCTATTTGACAACTCCTACTGCTACTGTGCACAAGAAAGGAAAATATTGGCATAGGTTGTAGTATTCGGCTTTATACCCACTGTTGCATTTGTTTGAATATTTCTAAAACCCTTTCAATGTGTCCACAATGAACATATCATGTAATTACTTGCATCCATGAGACCCCATTTCTACGATCAATCTTTCAAACAATTCACGAGCCTTATGCACCCACAGTTTGTGTTCTTATTTGCCAGCACCTCCACTGCTCTACCACACTCGAACTCCAATTTTCCACATTCTCTTTGTGGGATAGCGGAGTGGGAAAACTTTTGTGAATTATTTTTTCACCACAAAGTGCCTCCACCACTGTACCACACTGAATTAAGGCAATTTCCTCCGCTTGGCTGCAGTTGTGCAGGAGTGAAACTTCAAAATATGAAGCTATAAAAACTTTATAATATCTTTTATTTATTTGAACCTCATTGAAATGCATTAAAATTCATTAGAAACATTAAAAAAATGTTTTAAATATTTGGCTATATTAAGTTTGGAATATAGTCAAATTTTCGCCATTTTGGAGTAAATTCATTGTAGGCAAACCGAGCATCTTGGAGATGTGAAAAATGGCAAGAGGGCATAATCAATTATTTAAAATATGGATTTGTCACCAGATTTTGAGCAGCTTGCTAATTTTATGTACCTTCTTTGTAAACTGGCCTGTCAAGAGAGTAGCAACAAAATGCTAACTTTAAAATAATATATCAAACAAGCTCGAATTTTGATGAAATCAAAACATGAGATCCTTGTGACCATCCCAAGGCCCGTGATAATATTTGATTTTTTTTAATTTAGCACAATTTTTGGGACGCCAAATTTGGCTCGGGAGTAGTCAAGAAACAATTAAAAAGCCTATCAAAACCTCTCTAATGTTCACGAAATTGCATAGGCATTGCAACCATATATACTGAAAAACTTTCTACCAAACGGATTTACAAGGTCATTCTTGGATTTCAAAATTTTAATCCTCAAAGTGGGTCATTTAAGCATTTTCTAAAAGAACACATGTCAAACCCCTTCCAGACTCTGCCAACTTGATGCTTCAAAAATCTGTCAGATCTAATTATGGAAATCTGAAAATGGACATGAACACTCACATATAAGTGATGAACATAATCACGAAATGGTTTCTCATGAAAGTCAATAGGCTTCAACTTATAGCCCTCCAAAGTAGGCTACCTGAGAAGAATTTGCAAGGTTATTAATAAGTGCTACAATTAAATTTTCACATTATGGGCATATCAAATTTTGCACAAATTTGAGATGCTAATAGTGGCTCTTTCTTGGGGATGTATGCCCCTTGTGGGCATAATAAGAATCCAGGAAATCTTTGGGGTGCAGACCACAACTTGACACAAAACAAGGGTTGACACCCAAAAAGAAAACATCTTACGCTACTATGCATGAAGAAACATTCCAAGAATTGTCCACACTCATAATTTTTGGTATGGTTTGAAAAATCAAACCATATTTGATGGCCCAAGGCCATCGAAAAAGAGAAGCATGTTCTTGCCTGTGTCATACACCTTATTCTCATCACATTGCATTGGAATCAATTTGAAGATAACACTGAAATTTGCCTAACAGAACATATTGTTATCTTTCATCAGATTAGTATACTCAATGCTACCCATTCATTCTTCATCATTATGCTTCTGAAAATCAGGAACAATTTGTAAAACTTCATCATAATAAGACGAGAAAACCATGACCATCAAACAAATCAGACCCATATTCATTGTTGTCCATTATTCCATCACTCTCAATGTTATGCTTCAAAATATGACTCTCTAACCACACTGAAAGGGAAGACAAATTAGTTTGCATTCGAGAAATAATATCATAAGCTTCTACACTATCAAATGATTTAATGTCAGGCCCAAAAATATCAGTACCACTTTTATCATCAGATGTAAATTGCCTATCATTCAAAACATCAACAACCCATGGTTCAAAGGAAGCATGCATCTCACAAACACCACTTGTTTTATTATCCATGTCCACATCTCCATAAAAAAATCAAAGAGAGGCTCATTAAATAATGGACATGCATACATATCCATACTTGAAACTTCCTGACTTAGGGTATTGTTGCAATAACTTCATAACCCTCTGCCACCCCTACTTGGTCAAAATGAAAATTTGCATCTACTTCAACATACACACTTTTGTCCTCATCACACAATGCATTGTTATAGTCACAAAAATTGTTATCACTATCAAAACAAATTTGTGTTGGATATGAAAAATTAGAACTATCATTATGCATGTACTTTTGATATTCAGTGGTCAATAGATCATAAATTTATTCACTACTCAATGAACATACCTCCTCATTTACCTTATCACTGATGCATACCTCTCTTTCATCATTTTCAACATCCCAACAAAATTCAAAATCATCAAAACATGACAAATCATACATATCAATTCTATCAATATGGTTGTTTGTATCACAAGTTGATGCAATTTCCCTTCCGTCTAAAAAATGCCTTCCCTTCATCATATAATGGATTTGAACTAATATGAAAATCATTTTTCATATTCACATACCTTGTCTACATGTTGATCATAACATATTTGTATACCATCTTCAGTGCATTCCTTATCTTTATCCGGAAGATGAGAAGATGCCTCATATAACACTTTAGCAACGACACCTTCATCTTTGCAATCCCCCTTTAAAGGCATGATTTTTCATGTCCCTTCTATGAGTCCATCCTCATTTAAATCTGAAACATTTATTTTTTCCATAATACCGACCAATTCATACACCTGCTTAACAGTAACTGGTTTTGAAGACTCGAGGCAATAAACTAAATCAAGCTCACACATTCTCGTGAACAACTCAACAGATACAAACTCATTAGGCCTTATATCATCGGGCAATTGTATATAGGCATCCAATGTTCTTTTAAACAAATCCAATGGAGATTCACCTTCATTCCTTATTAAACCAAAAAAAATGCATCCAAGGGGGATATACAACGTTCTAATTTCATGACACAATCTTGATTCACATCTTGTGTGTGCATATGGTTACTACTTCTTTTATCAAACTGATGCAAAAAATAATTTACAAGTTCAACCCATGAATCAATGCAACTCATAGACAAGCTAGAAAACCAATCTCTTGCATCACTTTCTAGTGTTCTTACAAAAAGTCTAACAATAACATCCTCTTCATGAAAATGTCAATCAACCAATAAATCCATGAACTGTTGTAAATGAACACATGCTGATTCTGATTCACTTCCACTAAATATAGGCCAACAGTTTTTTACATTCAAAGGGATGGGGTGTGGATAACCCAAAATGTTCCTAAAATCAAGGGGTTTGTATACTTGAAGAAAAAATTATCCCCCTTTGAGGACATTGTTGTTGTCGCAATTTTTGTTCCATGACACCATGAATTGTAGAGAGAAAGAATACATACTTTCTCTAAAAATATTTTGCAGTAGTATTTACCTTTTCTTCATGATTGGAAATGCACCAATTTGAATTTTTTTGCATATTTGATTAGGTTCTTCAAACAGAGTTGCCACCTCTTTCAAAGAGGAAAGGATTTCTATCTTCTTCTAAGTCTCTTCCACCAGTGGAGTCACTTTTTCAAGTGATGAAATTGATCATCACTGCTGCAATAAATACTTTTCTAGATTTGAAATCTTAAAAAACTAAACCAAATATACAAAATCTTGACTCTCCCAATGATAATATTTTATGTTCTCCCCAGCAAAGTTACCAATTTGTTGGTTCCCAAATCAGCAGACTGTCAAATCCTAAAAATATGCCAAGTTCTATAATTAGATTCAACAATGGACCTGGCCAATGAATGGAATGAACTAAGATGGTTGCAATTCCTTGGACTTCAAGCTCTGCTACGCCTTGGTAAATAGACCATTATCATCATCATTTATTCATTTCTAATATTTTTTATTATGGGAAAAACAGGTTTTGAAGGGACCCCGGTACCCTTTACAAGAGATCCTTAAAAGATAAGATCATTAAGAAACAAGAAAAGACATTCTGCAAAAAAACCAGCACAATTCTGGACAAAAGCCAGCATAAAAGCCCAACAAAACCAACAACATCCAGCAAAAACAGAAAAAAGACAAATTACTTAATGTTTTTAGGGCATTAGCCAATTTTCCGCTAATCCCTTGCATTTCTTTGATATTATCCCTGACCATTGGGATTTCCTTGGAAGAGGCCAATGCAACTTTTTTCATACTCGCCCTAGTCCTTTTGGCCGCTTATCTATTTATGCCTGGCATAAATGTAGAAATATGTCAATCACCAAGGCCTGATTGTTAATCCAAGATAATTTTCTAAAACCACAGTAATTCATTAAATATAAATTAACTTTTACTTGAAAAAAAAACCCATTGAATGAACTACACAAAAGCATTGAGATGCAATGACAAATCAAATGCATTCTTGATACATTGATTCATATGATCCTAAAAACACTAGCTTGGAGATGGTTAAATGATACATTCTCATTATGTTTCAATGAACTGTTGACACCATTATCGAAGCAACACTTTTTTGCACATTCTCCTTAAACAATTTCAAAAAATAAATAACACTGCATCTTGTCCCAAAACTCTCTTCACAAACAACCTTGATTTCCCTTTTATAAAAACAAGGGAGCAACAATAGCTTTAGGTTGTTGAGATTCAACTACAAACTGAAAACTAATTAGTTATCCCCCAAAAAATAATCAACTGCCCAACAAAAACTAAAAGACAAAATAAATATATTTTTTATAATAATACTCGTGTTAGGATAACCGGGTGAACAACTAAAAATGGGGGGGGACGGGGGGGGGGGAGTGGGGTGTGAATCAGTTGTTAACAGATTATAACTTTTAATCCACAATACATCCTTAAACAAATCAAGTACCGGTACAGATAGATGTCAGTAGGAACAAATACCAGTAAACAATAATTAACCAGATAGTCAATGCAAAGCAATCATACCACATAACACTATGATTTGTACGTGGAAAACCCGAAAAGGAAAAAACCTCGGTGGGAAGCCTACCCACAGTCAGATGATACTTCTATAGAAAGTATGTGTTGCAATGAGGGACCTGCACTTGCAAGAAGGCACACTGCCTAGAGCGTACTGCTCATTACAAAAGAGTCTCACTGACTACAGAGAGACTACAACCTTCTCAAGATAAATGGACAACAATCCAATAGAGTGAACTATTGGAAATAGCATCTACTATGCCTGATTATAGTCGCGATTAAGCTCAATGTCGGAGGACTAAATCCTCTTCTGAAACCAATCCGATCACCAATGATCGATTAACTCCTCTACTTGAATGATATTACAATATTCGCACATTACATTCCTTGACCATGACCTTTCCAATAACCATGATACTTTACAAAGAGTTTCTACCTCTTATTTATACAAACCCTAAGGCCTAAACCAATTAGGTCGGCCACCTAAAGACATTACAATAATATCATTATATAATTCCTTATTACAATGATATGCCATGTCAGCTTAAGACCAAAACAATAATATCAAATCCATAAAACATCTTGAAACATCCAGGTAGTGTGTAGAGTACACGCTAGCATGATACTGGTCCATAACCTGGATAGGTACCAGACCTATTCTGGGTCCACCATGCCAAAGCAATGTCTTCAAGCAATTGAAGCACGATCAACGAACATCTTCAGCATCCTGAAATCCTCAAAGAAGCTACACCAACACCAATTGTGCATCCTGACATGATTCCTCAATGAAAGCTCTATCAGTAAAGCCTTAAACCAATGCCGATAAAAGTTTATTAGTGTGTATGATAACATCCAATTATCAAGCCAATACCAACTGACCAAAACATGCTTATGGAGCATATAACACATGAAATCCAATATACTTTACTGATCCAAATATGTCAGAAGTGCCAACCAGATGATCTCTTCTGCTGGTAACACTAGATCTTATACCGGTAACCATCCATATCAGTCAGTGTAAATTTGTTTGTCGGTAATAGCTAGTGTTGACATCAATGCCACACATACCCATAGTGTCAACATCTTGGTCTTCTATTTGTAAACAAATTTGTCTTTCAGATGCATGACCATTCTTAGTCAAAAATCAAACCAAATCAAAATTTGTACATTCATCCTCATTTTTTATTGCACAAATTCTCAATAACTACATACTTTGAACAACATTAAATATAACATTTAGCACTAATCCTTAGTCTAGTCTGTATTTTGCTCTAGTCCTTTGTCTTTAACTTGTCATCTTTGTATCCTCATTGTGTAATTCAACCCCCAATTTTTTGCTTTCCTAGACAAGTTTGTCCCCTTTTATTTCGGATTCATTCATTCAAGATCATATCATTGATGGAAATAGCACAACAAACTGAGAGGGGGGGGGGGGGTGAATCAGTTGTCGCTAAAAACCTACACAACTTGAACTTATTCTCACATCTAATAATTAAACATGAAAGAATAAACCAGCAACACATCATAGACACACATAACACCAAGAATTTTGACATGGAAACCTTGTTAGGGGAAAAACCACAGTGGGAGTGAACCCACAAAGATATACTTTGTTAGAAGTATTACAATGGGGAATGCACATGCATTCAAGCACACTTCCTAGAGCTCACTGCTCAACATAAAAAGGGTTGCAACCCAGGGAAGACTCACTGCCTTACAAACAATCACAGATTACTTTCGAAAATCATAAACTGAGAAATAGAATCCTTAATGCTTGGTTACAGTTTCGGTTAAGCACATAACAACTTTCATTTTCTTCTTCACACTTCTTCTCTGCTTCCAAAAGATCGATACGTTATTCACTTACATACTTACACTCATCCACTCTTCATTATCTCACACAAGATTATTAATTTTATTTATACATGACATTAGCCTTGGAAAGAACAACAAGGGCGACTCAACACACATAAAATAATTACAATGATATAGTTATTTATCAGATACAAATTATCACATGTGGACCAAAGCAATGTCGGCTAATACATAGCATGGACCCAAATCATCACCTTGAACACAAAACACCTCCAATAATTATGCCTCTAACATCCACAACATACTACAAGCATTTGGTCGGCCAAGAACATGAAGAAGACCAATATACTGAAGAAAATCATTAATTACGAGCTCAACGATCAATGCAAACCACTAACACAAAAGGCACGTGATCCAGAAACATCCACAAGAATCATGAATTACCATAGCAACATCTGCACCAACACAAATTACTAGAATCACCAGCATCTTCATACTAAACCTCAGGAACACTAACTCTACTAACTGTCAACCTTGAAAAACCACTTGTAGACCTCCAAACCACAAACCACTTGAATTGAGGACACACACCAACATTCCAAACATACTTCCAAATCCACAGAACAAGATATTACAATGCGGAACAATGCATATCAAAATACTGCAACATTGACACCACTGAACAACTAAAAAATTACCCACAACACAAATATCCATAACTCAATCAAACCTTCATGTGGACATCCGAAAATTGAACTAAATCAACTATAGACATACCTCTAAAAACCCTTTAATCCACAAACTTTGATCTTCACCATACTGAACAAACTAGCTCACTGAACTTCACAGCATCACTATCACAAATAGAGAAATATGTTGACATCAATGACAACACATCTCTTAAATATCTCTTAAGTACATATTTGCAGCATTCTTCCAACAATCATGTCTCCTTTACATACAATTTGCATGCACCAAATAAACACGTTCAAGGGACCATCACAGAGTTACATGCCATCATAATAACATGGTTTAAAATGTCCTCATGGAAACCACAATGGGAATGAAGATCAACCACATAAACCTATTGATTTTCCATACATGTAATAAAATTTCCAATTTATTGATGTATGGATAGCTCTCATCCACTCAAAATCACTAAATCAAACAATTCACATGCATTGTATATGACTCCACATCGTGCATACATGTTTGCAAAGGCATTTCCAACCACATTATTTGACAAAAATCCACCCTCTATCATGCTCTTTTGGGTGGCTATAATCTTTTCCAATTCCAACGCACTTGCAATTGCATCATCTAAACAAAAAATTCTTTATGTTTTGCCTATACGTTGTTTTGTAGGATATGAAGCCCAGTTTCTAAAGACCTTTTCAGCAAAACCATTTTTTGCATACTCTACAATTTTATTCCAAATCTCCCATCTTGGCATGTGAAGAGAAGGCACTGGGAATGGTTGTGGGTTACCAGCAATTATGAAAGCTTCAAAAGATTTGTCAACAAATACATTTTCTACATATTAAGCAATCATCACATTCCATGAAATGGCATCCCACTATGGTGTTTAGGCAAACATTTCTTAGCCTTTTCTATGCTTCTACATTTTGCATACATATTTACCAAAGTAATTATGACAAAAATATCCCTCTGAAACATTCCTTGGTGCATGCTCATTGTAGTACCCCTCCTTGATCAGACTCTTTTTGTATGTTTTTGATTGACTTCAGTGGAACATTATTGTATATTGATTCAGATGATGTGCGATGTTATTTCATGCTTTATTTGGATTTGTGGTGTATGATTTTGTGCAGTATCTCAGTGCTTATGATTAATGTTATTTTATGGATCATTATCATGGACTGGCACTCTTACCTTATATGTGTGATGTGTTATTTATATGCTACATGTTTGCATGTGTATGGGATGAAAGGGGATGATTTTCCTTCACTCACTCCGGTGAGACAAGGAACGTCATGACTCTCCTTCGTCGGTGTGTGTGTCGTGTCTGTATATATATTTGTCTATATGCACGTGTGGTTTTTTGGTGCAGGACATTGTAGGTACAAGTATCAGATAGGTACGGGGTATCGACTCCACCTGGTTTCACAGGTCTGAGCATGCCTTATATGTCTGATGGGAGTGGAGGAGATAGTTGTTGGACCCTAACTTGACCCGCAGTTACACTCATATGAGTGTTGTCAGTCGGTTGTCTTTCCCGTCTAGCTGGTATGTGAGTCATAGTGCTTTGGTTTGGTCATTTGTGAGTCGTCATTTGATCATTCTTCGTTTTGTGTGCCTTCATTCATCTATATGATTATTTAATTAAATAGAAGATGCTATCTTATGTTGGCGTACTTAGTTAATTATTATGCTCTGAGATTATTGATTTAATTAAATTAATGATTTGCTAGATTAAATGGTTAAATGGCTTATTTCATTGTGTAAAGTTGCATTGATATATTTTGTGGAAGGAAATAAATAATTTCCTAGCCATTTAAATGATAAATGATTATGTTGAAAGAAAGTATTTTGGAGAATAGGAAATAAAATAAAATCTTTTCTTTTTACCTTTCCATTTGACTTTTTCATTTTAATTGCTGGAAAAGAATTGTTTTTGGAAAAAGAGAAAATCTGATTGTTTTTACTTTAAAAATATTTAAATCTGATTGGATGGAAAAAATTTCAACCTAGAAAGTTTAAGTTAAAAATTTATTTTACCATATATGCCTAGAGATTAATGGGAAGAGGAGGCCAGAATTTCTGGAGAGAAATTTGGTAAATCATTCTGGAAGGAGGAGCTGGAATTCGATTGGGGTTGCAAGGATTGGGATTCTTCCATCATTTTGCTTGCTAGTTTGCTTTAAGGTTGGATAATCTCTTCTTGGTTTAAATTTAATTTGAATTTTTCAGTTTGCTTTCTGTGTTTTGAAAAAAATGCAAACCTTCCTATAGATTCTTGTGGAATGATTGGAATGAAAGAAGAAATGCCAGTTATTGTTGGTTTTGTGAAATTTATATCATATGTTTTCATTTAGGAAAGAAATGGTTCACTTCTCTATTTGTTGTATGTTGTGTTCTTGAAAATCAATTTCTTGTTTTACCTCTTCTTTTTGGAAAAGAATGAATTAGATTGGGTTTGCTGGGTGCATCCTAGTATCTAACTTGCCAAGAATTGGTTAGCTATTGCTTCTAGTGTGTTTATTTCATCATCTACCTTGCTGGTAAATATCCCTTTTGAATTTTGGATTTGGCACTATGTGTGTGTGCCCGTGAAATAACCTGGAAATGAATCATTTCTTGTGTTAAACGATTTTGTGGCTTATTGGTTTTAGAATGCTTTGGAAGCATGTGTTTTTGAATTTTTTTATCATTTTGGACTTTACCTTACCTCGTGGTGGGCTAGTCCCACCATGCGGGTCGGTAGTGTCTACTACCTGCAGGTAGCAGTACTATCAATCGGCAATACTGCTATGCGGTAGCAGTACTACCGGTCGGTAGGACTGTTACCGTTCGGCAGCAGTACTATAGGTTGGTAGCACTGCTACCGGATGGTAGTGTCTGCTATCAGTCAGCAACAGCGCTACCGGTCGGTAGGCCTGCTACTGGTCGGCAACAGTACTACCGACAAGTAGTTCCTACGGCCTCAGCAGCGGCACTGTTGCAGGTTGGTCTCGACCCTTGCGTAACCTTGTACCCTTAGCGGTACAAATTCCTATGAACAATGAAGTTAATTTTTATAAAATAGAATATATTTTAAAGTGGTTTTAGTGTTTAATGAAATGGTGATTTTTCATGTGATTTTTATTATGTAGTTTAATAAATTTATCAATGGAAATCAAGGCATGAATTAGTAATGCAAATTGGCTAATTTGGATATATTCTGGAAATGAATTAAATGCTTGTTAGGAATTCATGTTTTTATTCGGTTGAGTATTTGACATGAATTTTATCCTTGATGGAATATTTATTTGGAAATTGAGTGGATGTGAATGGTAAAAAAATGTTTTATTTAATTTTCAATCAATGATGTTGCAAGTGCTTATGATGTTGATTTTCTCAAAGATTGTCTGAGTATGGACTTAGTGAAATTGGTTTTCCTTGCAAGAGTTATATTGTGTTATTTTTGGTCTGTGGTTCAGTCGTCTTGTGGTGGCGTATTTGGTACCTTTGACCAAGTGATATATGATGACGTTGTTGTCTTAACCATGTAGTGTCTTTGCCTTATGGTTAACCAAGAGTCAGTATGTCATTGTTTTGACCACTTATTTTTGGATAGTGGTGTTATGTCTGTCTGCTTCGCCATAGGGTCCTTAGGGAGTGACCATGTTTGTTTAGTGTCCTTTGAGAGAGTGACTTTCGCTTGGGGGTTGCGCCCAAAGTGGTAGGCATTACGACCCAACGAAAGTCAGATAATAAGTGATAATCCAATTAATTGATTAGGTGGGTAGTTCTCAAACATTAATAAAGATATTGTACCTCACGCATTGATGAGTGCTTGTACTGAGGCTCATAATGTAGTGAGAAGTCCTGGAATGGCAAACCGACCACCTTGTCTTTGCGAAAGGCTGGTAGGGTTCGCATGAGACTTAGTTGGAATCGGATGTTCGGGAGAGGTTACTAGGATGGTGAGTCGAGACCTATGGAGGCTGTACCATGGTATCCATCTTAAGCTATGTGATGACACTCTCTCTTTAGGTTCACTTGTGTGTGTGATGTCGGTTCACTTGTGTTTGTGTTATCGAGTCACTTGTGTATTTGTCATGTTGAGTCACCTGGATTATTGTGGAGTCTTGTTGTGTTGTCATGGTGTTGTATTGTTTTGTCGACCATGTCATGTTTTTTCTTGCTTGAGGGTCCTCAACTATCTGCTAGCATGGTGGGGTGATTCTATTTTGGGAATTACATGGTCGGGTGGTAGTTCCACTTCCCATTGGATGTTCTTGTTCGTACCTTCATGCGAGGATTGGCTTCACAGGTGTTTATGTGGATCATGGCTCATGCTTATATCATGTTTGGAGATTGTTGCTATTTGGAGACCTGTGTGGTCATTGTATCATGATATTTTGTAACCTTGTAATTGGTTAAGTTGTATCTTTATATGTATATTGAGAAGCCATGTATTGGAAGAACAATGTAATCCTAAGATTGGGATGTTATTTATCAGTTTCCTTTATGCTATGTGTACATGCTTATTGAAGAGAAATTATATTGTATCCTTTCATTCTTTCAATGGTGTAATATGTTATTGCATATGGCTTCCTTTGATCATTGAGTTAATGATGGATTTTGGATTCACCTTAATTGTGGAATTTATCTTTTAGTTTAATTCTTCGTTGGAAACCCTTAAATAATTCTGGTGTAAGTCTTCTGCTTGTGTTATCGTGCATGTCATGTGTTATGCAATTGTTATGTTTATACTTAAAAAAAAAAAAATTGTTTCACCCTTGTGGTGGGTTTTCCTTCGGGGTTCCTGGCGAGGCATTACACTCATGCTCTATTCAACAACTCCCACTATGCACAAGAAAGGAAAATATTGGCAGGCTGTAGTATTCGACTTTATACCCATTGTTACATTTGTTTGAATATTTCTAAAATGCTTCCAATGTGTCCACAATGAACATTTCCTGCAATTAGTGGCATAAATGAGACCCCATTTCTACGATCAATCTTTGAAACAATTCATAGACCTTATGCATCCACAGTTTGTGTGCTTATTTTCCAGCACCTCCACCACTCTACCACACTCAAACTCTAGTTTTTTACATTCTCTTTGCGAGATAGCAGAGTGCGAAAACTTTTAAGAATTATTTATTTCACCACATAGTGCCTCCATTGTTGTACTACACTGATTAGGGCATTTTCCTCTACTTGGTTGTGGTTGTGTTGGAGCGAAACTTCAAAACATGAAGCTATAAAAACCTTATGATATATTTGATTTATTTGAAACCCATTTGAATTTTTCCAAAAATGCATTAAAATTCATTAAAAAAATTTAAAAAATGTTTTAAATATTTGGCTATTTTAACTTTGGAATATAGTCAAATTTTCAATTTCTTCTATCACCATTTTAGAGTAATTTCATTGCAGGTGAATTGAGTATCGTGGAGATACAAAAAATAGCAAGGAGGCATAATCAATTATTTGAAACATTGGTTTGTCACCTTTTTTTTAGTAGCTCTCTAATTTTATGTACCACCATTGTAAACTGGCCTGCTAGAGTGAGTAGCGACAAAATGCGAACTTAAAAATAATATATCAAATGGGCTCAAATTTTGATGAAATCAAAACTGGAGACCCCTGTGACCATCCCAAGACCTATGATTATCTTTTATTTTTTAATTTTGCACATTTTTTGGGATGCCAAATTTGGCTCGAGAGTAGTCAAGAAACAATTAAAGTCTATGGCAAGAGAAAGTTGGAGGAAGGCGAACCCGGGAAGAAGGAGGCTACTTCGAGCAAAAAAAGCAAGAGTGCCACTGGGATGAAAGCCCATGATGAAAAGAATGATACAGAGGAAACTGGAAAAGATGGCAGTGAAATGGAAATGGACGAGTCAGAGGGTGAGGAAAGTTGGAAAGATGAGGACGTGGGTGCAGAGGAAGAAGAAGGTGAGAACGAGTCTGACAATGATAGTCCAATTCTCAGTGCTAGCTTAGGCAATGACAACAGCCAACCTATGGTGGATAAGGATGATAAGGATATTGAGGAAAAAGATATGAATTCTGAGAGGGAGAAGAACAAGGAACCCGAGAAGGAAACAACTAAATATATTTTGTGTGAGGATAAGGAGAGCGTTGGAGAAGGGTTATCTTGGATAACCTTTAAAAACTCATTGAGGCTAGATTGGGTTATGACAGATGGACATATGAACTATTGAAGAACTTGGAAAAAAATGGGAAACAGATGGATGAGAAAAGGAAGGAAGATGACAAACAAAAGCAATGGAAGTAGGACATGGAGGAAAAAGTTAAAAAAATGGTAGCTCAGATTGACTATCTGGAAGAAGGGAAAGTGGAGATGAAAAACCTGTTGGGTTTGATCCCGAATATCTTGTCTGTTGTTACAAAGAACCTAGAGGATATCTCGAAGGTCCTCGATAACTCCAACTCTACCAAACTAGTGGTGGACCTCGACATGGATGAAGATGCAATCGAGATTGGAAGTGGGGAAGCTACACTTGGCGGAGCTGCAAAGAGAACTAGAGCGAGTGTTAAGAAAACTGTTGTTGTGTTTGCTAAGGAAATCCCTAATCTTAGGGATAATATCAAAGACTTGTATGGGATTAGCAGTAACTTAGCTAATGCCTTGAAAAACATAAAATAGTTCCTTTTGTCTGGTCTGGCTGGTTTATGCTGGTTTTTTGGGGCTTTTGCTGGTTTTTACAAGTAATTTTGTTGGTTTTCCTAATGTTTGTTCCTCTTGGTTTCTTAATGCTTTTATCTTGTAAGGTCATTTTGTAAAGGGTTTTGGGCCCCCTTCAAAACCTGCTTTTACTTTAATTAAAAAAAATGAAAGTCTATCCAAACCTCTTTGATATTCACAAAATCGCATAGGCATGCAACCATATATATTGAAAAAATTTATACCAAATAGATTTCCAAGATCATTCTTGGATTTAAAAATTTTAATCACCAAAGTGGGTCATTTAAGCATTTTCTGAAAGAACACATGTCAAACCCCTTCTAGATCCTATCAACTTGATGCTTCAAAAATCTATCAAATCTAAATATGGAGATCTAAAAATAGACATGAACACTCACATATAACTAATGAACATAATTACTAAGTAGTTTCTCATGAATGTCAATATTCTTCAACTTACAACCCTCCAAAGTAGGCTACTCGGGAAGAATTTGCAAGGGTATTTATAAGTGCTACAATTAAATTTTCACATCATGGACATATCAATTTTTGCAAAAATTTGAGGTGCTAACACCTATCTTGAGGGATACTATAATTTTATCATCTGTAGATTTTTAATCATATTCTGATAATATGTTAACACTTTTTATCCTTTAATTGTGCAATCTATTCCTGATACTTTCTTGCTTCTTGTGAGATTTATTAAAATGAAGCCCTAGGGGATTTGATTTTTTGTCTAGTTCTATATTAAGGGTTCCAACAAAATGAAGCCAGTCAATGAAATCACAAACCCAATCTACTTCAACCATCCCACCAACTTTACTAAAGAATTTGTCACATACATCTGACCCAGTCAAGTGCAACACACATGGCAAGTGAGAGTATTGATCTCGAAACAATCTCAACAACAAAACTACAAAGTGTCAAGAAATTTTCACATCTTGATATGTCTGTTTATTGATAAATTTTATGTTGACATTATTATTAGGTTTTTTGTGTAGCCAACATAACCATAACGTGAAGAAATGATGAACTTGTGAAGCATTTTTCACTCTTTCCCAAAGAGTCAAACTCTAAGATATAAAAATGTCATTGTAGTCAATAACAATAATTAGATATGTCTTTGTGCCTAATTTCCTCTCTACACTCCACTTGATGTACTTCTCATCTCTTTCAAACACCTCTAAACATGCCTAAAAGAAATGTGATGTGTTGAACCCCAATTTTGTTGATCTATCCTCTCTATATCTTCACTTTTAAGCTTGTGATCATCCACTATAAAAGTGTTATAAACCATCCTAACATGAATAAAACTTATCATCTCTTCTCCTAAAATCAATTTTCATTGATACTAAATAAAGGATTCACTACCTTTTTATCATTGTGGATGTAGCTCTGGTCATGTAATCCTATTACATTGCAACCATTGTACAACCCACTTAGTCCCCACCCTTCCCAAGGAATTTGATATCAAATACCTTCTATTAAACAATAGTCCATTAACATAAGTTATCTTCTTCTACTATCCCCATCTGACAAATGACCAACAATAGGTCCCAAATTATTTTCCACATGTCTCTTCCAAAAAAATTCTATTTTTTCCCATTGTTGATGAAATTTTTTTGCATTGAACCTATTGCATGTTGGATGAGCTACCACAATCAAACGATGAATCTTTTCATGTAAAGGGTTTTCAATAATAATATGTGCATATTGGCCAATAACAGTATTCTTAAAATAATTTATTACGATATAATAGCTTGCAACTCCCTCACCAAATGTCACCAAGAAATGTGTTTGGCATTTATGTTCTTCTTTATTACCACAAAAAACCACCAACGTATCACTTTTTGCTACCCACCTAACATACTCTTTCACAATAGTTTCATCTTTAGCAAGGTATATAGGAATTGGGCCATCTATACCACATTTGATTTTATAAGAAGCATACACTTTTCCTACTACCTATAAAATGTAGTCATGCTCCCCCAAGATGTATTTCAATGAATTTCTAACTTACCTCAGAGTTGTAGAAATTGAAAGACCATCTAGATTCAAGCTAATAAAGCTATGTAATCTAGGACCTCCCCATAACTTGATCATCTCATAAAGGGATTTAGTGGATGTACTATACCTTCTTCTACCTTTGGATGCATTAGGTTGTGAAAGGTATCCTTGACAAAATGCCAAACTACATCGTTACCTTGTAATTTTTCTTGTTTATGTGTCTCACACACATCCTTGCAAAACCTAAAGACATCCTTTCTATCAATTCAAATGACTTCTCCTTTAGGGATCTCATTCTAATAGAGGGTATAGCATTTTATATCTTTTCGCACCAAAGAGCTCACATTGTTGATCTTTGGCTAGCATTTGAAACCCTAGTAGCTACTATGAGTTCATTTTGAGTGAAATAGTCCAGTCTTCTCCCTCCCCTTGTATCCCTCCCATGTCTTTTATTGGCACACCTTTATTCATGATATAAACGCATTCTAAAATCATATCATTTTGGAAACATCTTACAAAAGATGCATGTTAGTGACCCAAATAAGATCCCTGTCTTAGAATCTCTCTTGCAATGAATATGCCTATATGTGCCATTGATACGATATTCATTACCCTCATAACATAGTATCATCTTGGTATGCTTCTCTATGGCCCATAATTTTCCACCCCTTTCATCCCATTAGGATCTTTTTGTCTAATCTCTCCTCACTTCTATTAGTATGGGAATACCAATACCTCCAAAATTGTGACATCAATAGCGATGAATGAACTCTAATAAGATGATAATACAAATAATATACAAATTCCAACAAATCATATTCAAAATAAATTTAAACATGTGTAGTTAACACAATTGAAGTAGAAGGATTTGCACTTGTAGAACCCCTATGTAATATAGATGGTGATGATGGGACCAAGAACCTAGTCAAAATTTGTTGAGACTATCATTGGTAGGATTCTTGGGTCTCTCGGCTATGCCACTGCTTAAAACAATTATATCATGTGAAGCATCATCTATAGAAGTGGTGTTCTTCTTTTATTTCATTTGTTCATTTAGAGAACTAACAATATTACCACTTGTTCGCACAAAACAAAACCATTTATTGCATCATGTACATTTCACTCTTAATTTTTTCTTATCCCCGTAGCCTGCAAGTGTTGCTTCCGCCACCTTGAAAAAATTAGGATTTTGTATCTTATTGAAATCATCTAGAAGTTTAATTTCTTGATCAATCTCAAATTGATCTCTAACCATTGTTGTCTTCTTTTCTATGCTACTTTAATGATTTTCACCATTTCCCTCCATTAAAGTGTGATCTTGATGGGACATTGTTATCATTTGATTGTTTCTGAAGTTATGAACGGTTTGCATTGCCATGGATACTTTGCCTATTCCATAATAAATGACACAACATTCACAATAGATCTTTATTTTAGGTTTTCCCTTTTCTGAATATACTTTGAGAGTAAGTTTATCATTGACAAATTCTTCCATTAAACTATTCACTTTCTAACTCTAAGATGCCAATACATTAGGATCAACAACTATGCTTTGTTCCACTAACTCAAACCCATCTCCATTTCTTGGTTTTTTATGCATACCTTCCTCTAGAATCTCTCTATTATTTTGAGGGTTTAGTGTACTTTCCACTATATTTGGCTCTAGCATTTCAACATCTATTGTATCATGTTTCCTCTTAATACCTATAAGTGTTGTTGTAACTTTCACTTTTTGTTCTTGATTTATATTTAAAGGATGCCCAAGCCCAATAATAAAACCAGAAGGATATTCAATGAGTTCATCATCCATAATTTCATGATGGATGTTAGCAAGTGTACAACCTGTTCGACAAATAACTATGCCAACAATGAAATTTTCTTTCACTGGTAACAATTACATATTCCATATCCAATATTGGATCCAATATGGATCCATCTACATTTCAATCCACATGTACCTATCAATTGGTTAAGTAATGGATAAAATTATAATAAAAAATTCAAAAGTTTGGTTATAATATTGCTATGAAATGATGTGTACATTCATCCTTGTGCATCCATAAGTAAACAAAAAAGAAAGTCAGATTTACACATGTAGGGGTTAATTTGGAAATGGGGAAATTAAGAATCAATGAAGGTGTTTATTTTCCCTGGTAGTTACCCTGAGGATCTATTTCTTTTCCTTGCTATTCCAATTTCTACTAATTCAGATCTAAAACCATCTTTTTCATTTTCCTAAATTCATGCTTGTGACATGGTGTCTAGGTATTCCATTAGAAGAGTCTTTCAATTTGATCCTTTATGGATCAAAGAACAAATTAATTAATATTGGATGAATTAATTAATAGGTATGCCACATAACATAGATTTTCAAAGCAATACCAAATCTGATTAAGAACATAGAGGATGATAGTCTGATACTTAGTTACCTCAAGGATATACGAGCCTTAATAGAAAGGTTTGACTATGTCATTTTAGAATTTGAAGACCAAGCAATGTCAGATATTGTTGAGAACTTTGCTAGAATGATGTGTTGTCATTGATGTGAACATATTCCTCTATGTATTCCAGTGTTGCAGTCAGATTAAATGAGTTGGTTTGGCTAGTGTGTTTCCGATAAGTTGTTGCGGATTAAATAGTTTCTAGTATGTTTGTCTGTAGATGGTGCATTCCCATTTGTAGAGGTCCGCATGATGATTTGATCAAGTTATGAAGTCTGATATTGTGGTTGGTTTTTTGGTTGCTTGTGTTGTTTAGTGTTTTGGATTTTTCTCTGCATTGCTCTGGAATTGCAATATCTTGGTTTGCAAATTTGGTAGAGTATTTGGGACGCTCATATGTGTCCTCAATTCAGATGGTTCATGATTTGGAGGTCCGCAAGTGAATCTTTTATTTTGGCAGTCAGTATAGTTGATGTTCTTGAGGTTCGACATAATGATGTTGAAGATTCTAGTATGTGGTGATGTTGCATTTGTTGCTATGGTAATTCATATTGCTTGTGGATGTTTCTAGATCGTGTTCTATTTGTGTTGATGATCCGCATTGATCATTGTGCACATTATTGATCATTATCCTAATCCAGTTGTTTTCTTTGTGTTATGTGACATTCATGATGATTGTAGCATGTTGGGGATGTTTGAGGAATAATTCTTGATGGTGTTTCTTGTTTGCAGTATTGATTTGGGTCTATACTATGTCTTAGATGACATTATTTTAGTTTGTATGTATTAATGTAGCGTGTGAGGTTATTGGTTTGTATTTTGTGTTGAGGGTTGAGCCGACCTTGAAATATAGGTTGATGATTTGTATAAATATATGTAATAATCATGTGAGAGATGTATCTGTGTGTGCAAACAATGACCCGATCTTTCAATAAGCAGAGGAGAAGTGTGAAAGAGTAGATTTTATGTTATGTTCTTAACCAGAACTGTAACTAGGCATGAGGTGATAAATCAATGATGACCAGTTAGTACCAAACCGGTACTGAGAGGGGGGGTGAATCAGTACAGATAAATTTTTTTTATCTTGAACCAGTTAGACTGAGAACCCTACCCTTTGACTGGCAAGCAATAACATCGGTCTAAACCAGATTACTACCGGTTAAGCATAGAGAAAGACATAAACCGATAACTCAGCTTTCCACACAATCTAACATCTTATTTCCACTTCACACATATGCATACACTAGTAATACTTTAACAAGAATGTAAAGACTTACAGGTTCAACATGATTTACCACTTAACAGAGAATAACAAAGCATCATATGAAAAGCATCACACATAACACACATATTTTTCACATGGAAACCCAACTAGGAAATACCACAGTTTGAAGTCCGCTCTGTTAGGAGCCTAGTCCGGTTAAAGACTTTACAATAGGTTATGTTAGGAACCAATCCTACTAGGGATCACCCAGTTAAGGGATGACTAACATACCCAATTAATGGTTAAACCCAGTTAAAGGTTACCTTGTTAGAGGATTTTTAGAACTTAATGATTTTGAGTCACCCTGTTAAAGGATTTACAGCAAACCGATTAAAGCTACCCTGTTAAGGGATTTTCTAGCTGTTGAAGTGGTTAGAGGTCAACAGGTATTACAATGATCTGGTAACAACACTCAATGCCAACACAAATCCGCTTCAGTTCCTTCCTTCTGCACTCACACTCTGCAGGTATCTATTCTCATATCTGGTCTGGCAAGAATCACGTATCTTTGCACTTAGATACACACACAACATTTGCCAACAACCTCAACATGAAAAACAACATCGACCTTATAGAAAACAGATAGGTTGGTAGCATAAACCCTAAACCCTAAATATTTAGATTAAGCAATTCAATCATTTCAATCCTGACCATTGAACACTTTTCTTTGAATACAATGGCCTTGAACAGATCTCAAGATGTTCTCCATCATTCGTTCTTCACCGCATCTTGGAGGCAATAACCCACCATGCATTCTCCACCGTTTGTAGAGACTTCGCACATTCTCGAGGTAGATAGGATCAATCTCCTTCATGCAAAATCCTTTATGCGCATAGAGCTGACGTGGCAACACAATCTATTCTTCATTACAATGCTAGCACAACACACAATGTCATCGGTTGAATCACATAGGCATAGAACACTTCAACCGGAAACCCTAAAGCTAAGACTACCAACCAGTAGTCATACAATATGAAACCTTGATACAAACATTCAATATATCGGTTCACATTCCAACATACTGGTTCTCTTGGACAAACATACCGCTTCACTTGTTCACATATACCAGTTCACATTTTCACATATACCGGTTCACATTTCAACATATACCGGTTCACTTGGATAAACATACCGCTTCACTTTTTTGCATATACCGGTTCTCTTGCAAGTGCTTACTTCAATATACTGGTTTACTCTTCATCATATTGACATCAACGCTAGCATACAATATCATCATGTCAACATACTCTGCACATATGCCAACAATCTCCTCTTTGGCATTGATGGAAATATACAAAGATATCTTTGAGCTTTACATCTTCTCCGCTTCACATCTTCTCCCCCTTTGACAAAAATGCCAAAGTGAAGGCATAACCATCTATGTTCTACTATGCTGCTCCCCCTAAGGAGTAGCATCCTTCAACACACCAATCCTAAGAAAAATATATCAATGTAAGTCCTGACTGATGTGGAGCACACACCTTTAGTTCACCTCTTGAAGGGGCAGCAACCCTAATTCACCTTTGAAATAGGTAAAAGTAGCCTTCGGTAGAGGCTTGGTGAATATGTTTGCTAACTGCTCCTTACTGGAAACATGTTCCAGTACAACTTCTTTGTTCTGAACCTTTTCCCTTAAGAAATGATACTTAATCTCAAAGTGCTTGGTTCTAGAATGTAAAACTGGATTCTTGGAGATGTTAATTGCACTTGTGTTGTCACAAAATATACTTACTAGTTCAGATACAGGAACTTTGAAGCCAAATAATACATGCTTCATCCAAATTGTCTGGGTGCAGTTCATAAATGCTACAACATACTCCACTTCGGTTGTAGACTGAGAAATACAACTTTGTTTCTTACTCATCCATGAGACTAGTCTTCCTTCAAGAAAGAATGCACCACCGATTGTGCTCTTCCAGTCATCCACATTACCAGGCCAGTTAGCATCTGTAAACACTTTCAGGTTGAAATCATTACTATATGGATACCATAATCCATAGTCAATAGTTCCCTTCAGATATCTCAAAATCCACTTGATTGCTACCAAGTGGGTTTCTCTTGGGCTTTTCTCGAACCATGCAGCAATGCCCACTACATGTGCAATGTCCAGTCTGCTATGTACTACATAGTATAATTTACTAATCATTGATCAGTATTCCTTCTCATTTACTAACCCTGAGTCATCCTCTTTGGATAATTTACAACCAGTCACCATCGGTGTACCAACTGATTTGTTGTCTTCCATGCTAAAGGTCTTCAACACCTCTTTGACATATTTGGACTGGGTGATAAAGATTCCATCTTTCATTTGTTGAATTTGTAGTCCAATGAAGAACTTAATCTCCCCTATAAGTGACATCTCAAACTCCTTTTTCATTTCATCTGCAAAATCATGACTCATCTTGTCATCTCCTCCAAAGATTATGTCATGAACAAATACCTCATAGATCAAAATCTGATCTCCTTCTGACTTTGGGTAGATATTACTATCCTCACTTGTTCTCTCAAGTCCAATCTTCACAAGATGGGAATGCAAGCATTCATACCATGCTCTAGGTGCCTGCTTTAGTCCATACAAGGCCTTATGTAGCCTACACACCATGTCATTATCTTTTGATAGGTCAAACCCATCTGGTTGCTCTATATACACCTCCTCTTCTAGTATTCCATTCAGAAATGCAGACTTTACATCCATTTGATATACCTTGAATCCCTTGAATGTTGCATATGCAAGAAGCATACGAACTTCTTCCAATCTAGCTACTGGAGCAAAGGTTTCTCCATAGTCTTCTCCTTCTTCTTGGGCATATCCTTTACACACCAATCTGGCTTTGTTTCTAACCACTGAGCCATCTTCATTCAACTTATTTCTGAAAACCCATTTGGTGTCAATGACATTTTTATGCTTCGGTCTGGGTACCAATGACCATGTACCATTCTTTTCTATCTAGTCAAGTTCCTCTTCCATTGCCTTGATCCAGTCTTCATCTTTATGTGCCTCTCTAAATGTTTTAGGCTCAAATTCAAAGATCATGCAATAGTTTTCTCTAATCTTTCTTCTTGTAAGAATTCTTGCATCCTTGTCTCCTATGATCTTCTTTGGATCATGATTCAACTTTACATACCTAGGAATGATCTTAGTTGTTTCCTCTTGCTTTTCTTCTTCGTCCTCATCTTCATCAGCATCAGCATCAGCATCCACTAGTGTAGGAGCACTATTACTGGTGCTTGGTTGTTTTGCAACCGGTTCCCAAAAGGTTACTATCGGTTCATCTCTTACTTGCTCACTGCCGGTTTCCTCAGATTTCTCAGAGGTTTCATTAACTCTAACATTGATGCTTTCAACAATTCTCTGAGTCCTATTGTTGAAACATTTGAGAGATTTGGTCTTTGTGGAATACCCTAGGAATATTTCCTCATCACATTTAGCATCAAACTTGCTCTGATGTTCACTCCTCTTGATATAGCATCTACTACCAAACACTCTAAAGTAGCTTATCACTGGTGTCTTACCGGTCCAATACTCATAAGGTGTTTTTTCCTTACCCTTTTTGATGAGTACCCGGTTCATTGTGTAGACTGCAGTGCTCACCGCTTCTCTCCAAAAGGTGTGAGCAACCTTTCCTTGGATCAACATAGTTCTAGTTGCTTCAACCATAGTCTAGTTGTTTCTCTCTGCTAGGCCATTCTGCTGTGGAGTCTGGGGGGCAGATAGTTGCCTCTTCATGCCATTCTCTTGATAGTATTGGTTGAATTCACCAGAAGTAAATTCTCCTCCTTGATCGGCTCTTAAGCACTTAATCCTCTTACCACTTTCTTTTTCTACAAGTGTCTGAAGGCTTTGAACTTTCCAAAAGCTTTAGATTTGTCCTTCAAGAGTGTGACCCACATCATTCTTGAGAAATCATCAGTAAGAATCATAAAATACCTATCTCCTTGTACACTCCTAGTTTTCATAGGACCACACAAATCAGTATGCACAAGATCAAGTAAATTGTCTGCAGTGAAAGGTTTACCTTTGAAGGTTGAGGAAGACATTTTCCCCAGTTGACACTCTCTGCACAAAGGATTTTCTAGTTTGCTCAAAATAGGCAATCCTCTAACTGCCTTAATCTTACTGGCCTTCACAATATTATCAAAGTTTACATGGCAGATTCTCCTATGCCATATCTAGCTATCCTCAAACATAGCCATAAGACATGTACTGACATTAGCATTTAGTTGAAATAGGTTACCTTTGGTCTGCATACCGGTAGCCATCAGTTCACCACTCTTTCCTTTGATTTTACACACCAGATTTTTGAATTCCAGAGTGAGTCCATTATCATTCAATTGAGCAACACTCAAAAGGTTGTGCCTTAGACCTTCTACCCAATACACATTGTCAGCACTACTTCTTCCATTCAGAGAGATGGACCCTCTGCCTTTTACCATACATGGTGCATCATTACCAAAATGAACCACACCACCATCATACTCTTCTAGAAATAGAAACTTACTTCGGTCACCAGTCATATGGTGAGAACAACCACTGTTAATAATCCACTCATTGGAATTATCAAAGCAGGAGACAAGAGCCTTCTTGTCTGACACATCTTCCTTGACTGCTACAAATACAATATCTTCATTTTTTGCATCTTCTGATTCCTCATCAGTGACACCTTTATCAACTGCTACAAAATAGTTTCTCCGGTTTCCTCCTTTGAATTTCTTGAACCTCTCTGGTTTATCGTTGTTGTGACCATTAGGGCAGTTTACAGCAATATGTCATATCCGGTTACAAGAAAAGCATTTCAAAGGAAGCTTACCTCTATATTTACTGGTTCTCTTGGAAAGTCTCTTGGCAAGAAGAGATTCAAATTCCATCAGGATCTCCTCATCATCCATTTCTCTACTTTGTCTTGGTTCACCACTGGTACTAGCTTCTTTGCCTTTTCTGGATGGTGCAGCAGATGCTCTGAAGGCTTATTTAGTCTTTTGAATACTGCCATCATAATTATTTAGCTCACAAGTTGTTAACTTTGCAATGATGGAGTCTAGGGATACCTTTGTCTTGTCTATAGATCTCAACTCCTGAATAGCAGCAACCCTTATTGCATAGACCGATAATAAGAATCTCAAAACTTTGCTAACAACAGCAGAATCTTCCATTTTACCACCTACACTCTTGATATCTCCAACAATAGTTTTGATTCTTATTCCATATTGTTGAATGGTCTCTTCTTCAACCATCCGCATGTCTTCAAACTTTCTCCTAAGGCTTTCTTCCTTAGCTTGTTTCACATGCTCATCACCACCATAGATATTCTCAAGGGCATCCCATACTTCTTTGGGATTCTCTTTGTCTTGAACATCAATAAACTCAATGTCAGATAAACTACTAATTAGGGCTTCCATGACTTGCCCATTCTCCTGAATCTCTCTGTTTTGGTCATCAGTGAGAGTACCAGTAGGGATAACATAAGCATTCTCAACATAGCTCCAATGTTGAGCACCCATGCTTCTGATGTATATCTTCATTTTGTCCTTCCATATTTTAAAGTTGTCTCTGTTGAACTTTGGACCTTCCCTCTTCATCATTAGAGTAGGATCTTTACCTCAAGCGATTAAGCTTACAACACAGAGGACCTAGAGGATGCTCGGATACCAATTGATAAATCAATGATGACCAGTTAGTACCAAACCGGTACTGAGAGGGGGGGTGAATCATACTGATAAAAATAATTTCTCTTGAACCGGTTAGACTAAGAACCCTGCCCTTTGACTGGCAAGCAATAACACTGGTCTAAACCAGATTACTACCGGTTAAGCATAGAGAAAGACATAAACCGGTAACTCAGCTTTCCACACAATCTAACATCTTATTTCCACTTCACCCATATGCATACACTAGTAATACTTTAATAGGAATGTAAAGACTTACAGGTTCAACATGCTTTATCGCTTAACAGAGAATAACAAAGCATCATATGAAAAGCATCACACATAACACACATATTTTTCACATGGAAACCCAACTAGGAAAAACCACGGTGGGGATGAATACCCCCAAGCTGTTCTTTGAACCCTTTTGAAGTCCACTCTGTTAGGAGCCTAATCCGGTTAAAGACTTTACAATAGGTTCTGTTAGGAACTGATCCTACTAGGGATCACCCAGTTAAGGGATGGCTAACATACCCGGTTAAGGGTTAAACTTGGTTAAAGATTACCTTGTTAGAGGATTTTTAGAACTCAATGATTTTGAGTCACCCTATTAAAGGATTTACAACAAGCCGGTTAAAGCTACCCTGTTAAGGGATTTTCCAACTGTTGAAGTGGCTAGAGGTCAACAGGTATTACAATGATCTGGTAAGAGCACTCAATGCCAATGCAGATCTGCTTCAGTTCCTTCCTTCTGCACTCACACTCTGCAGGTATCTATTCTCATATCTGGTCTGGCAAGAATCACATATCTTTGCACTTAGATACACACACAACATTTGCCAACAACCTCAACATGAAAAACAACATCGACCTTATAGAAAATAGATAGGTCGGTAGCATAAACCCTAAACCCTAAATATTTAGGTTAAGCAATTCAGTCGGTTCAATCCTGACCATTGAACACTTTGCTTTGAATACAACGGTCTTGAACAGATCTCAAGACATTCTCCATCATCCGTTCTTCACCGCATCTTGGAGGCAATAACCCATCATGCATTCTCCACTATTTGCAAAGACTTCGCACATTCCCGAGGTAGATAGGATCAATCTCCTTCATGCAAGATCCTTTACACGCACAGAGCTGACATGGCAACACAATCTATTCTTCATTACAATGCTAGCACAACACAAAATATCATTGATTGAATCACATAGGCATAGAACACTTCAACCAGAAACCCTGAAGCTAAGACTACCAACTAATAGTCATACCATATGAAACCTTGATACAAAACATTCCATATACCGGTTCACATTCCAACATACCGGTTCTCTTGGACAAACATACCGCTTCACTTGTTCACATATACTAGTTCACATTTTCACATATACCGGTTCACATTTCAACATACCAGTTCACTTGGACAAACATATTGCTTCACTTTTTCACATATACCGGTTCTCTTGCAAGTGCTTACTTCAATATACCAGTTCAATCTTCATCATATTGACATCAATGACAACATACAATATCATCATGTCAACATACTCTGCACATATGCCAACATGAGGAGATGCTATTTTATAATTTCATGATTCTCCGAATGTAATCTGAATGTTTTTGTAAGGAAATGAGCCTTCCCAAGGGTTGTAGCCCTTCTTGTTATGCGATTTGAGTAGTGAGTTCTAGGTAGTGTGCTTGAATGCATGTGCATTCCCCATTGTAATTGTAGACATCTAAAAATGGTCACCGCTTGCGGAGTCATACTTTAACATTGGTGCATTTCCTTATTTTAGGGTTCTTGCATTGCATTAACATCTCTTCTATGTTGCGCACTTGGTCTTTATCATTTGCAAGCATTGAGTCCTTCTTCTGCATTCTTCATTTTTCTCACTTTCAAATTTGGTCTTGTCGATAACAATCTTCAGTTATGATTTTGGTTGATCTTATCCTGTCGCATCAATGTGCGTGCTCATTTATCATCATTTTGGTTGATCTTAGGGTTTTTGTCCTCTTGTCAATCTTGTCATCTTGCGATCGATTCGTCATCGATCCTCACTCTTGTCAATCTTGTCATCATGCGATTGATTTATCATCGATCCTCATTCTTGTCAATCTTGTCATCTTGCGATCAATTCATCATCGATCCTTGTCCTCTTGTCAATCTTGTCATCTTGCGATCGATTCATCATCGATCCTCATTCTTGTCAATCTTGTCATCTTGCGATCGATTCATCATCGATCCTCATTCTGGTCAATCTTGTCATTTTGTGATCGATTCGTCATCGACCCTTGTCCTGGTCAATCTTGTCATTTTGTGATCGATTTGTCATTGATCGTTGTCCTTTTTCAATCATGTCAATTTGGATCAATTAGTCATTGTTCCTCGTCAATTGGCGCCTATCAATTTGATCTCTTTGTCAATCTTGGTCAATTTGTCAACCAATCTCAATCATTTATCAACATTGGTCCTTGTCAATCAAAATCATGATCGAATCGACATTAATTTCTTGTTGTCTTGACCTAATTCCTTATCCTCTTATTTCTAGGATTTTATGATTTATTCATTTAATCTTGATTGTCATTTTCCTTCTAGGTTAAATAATTTATTTATTTATCTTAAGTCTTCTTGTCACAATTAAATATTTATTTAATTGGCTAATTAATTCCCCCTCTTTTTGTGAATTAATTAATGAATGAAAAATTATTAATTAATTTACCTAATTTTCTAATTTCTAATTTCCTAATTTCCAATTCATCATTTCTAACCTAATTTTCTATTTTCTCCTATTTTTCTAATATTTCCCCTAATTTCATGGGAATGACATTTCAATCTTCTCATAATTTGTCAATCAATCAATTTTGCATAGCAATCTTGTCAATTTGGTCATAATTTGTCAATCAATCAATATTGCATAGCAATCTTGTCATAATTTGTCATATTTGTCATTCTGGATTTGAAATTTCTCTTCAAATCTCTTCATGCTAATCTTTTTATCTCTCCAATTTGTCTATAAATTGGATGAGTTTCTTCAATCAAAGAATCAATTAATCACATTATCGAATCTAATCACATTTTTAGAGAAATCAATCACGCTTCTAGTATCCTTATGCTGCCATTTCATCTTGTCAATCTTGCTATGCCTTTGCATTTGTAGGTGAGATCCACAAACAAAGCAGTTTGAAGGAGAAAGAAGGACAATGGAGAATTATGGAGGAGACCTTCGCATTTGTAATGGTTTGCATTTGATTTGAATGTCTTGTTTTCATATCTCTATTGAATGTTTTTAGGATTTCTTATCATTGCAATCTAGTTTTTGTGATTGAGCTAGTCTAATTTGCTATTTGCTTTGATGAATTCCAAATTCCTATCTACATTAATTGGTGAACCCGATGTGAATAAACATTTAACTATGTTTTGAGTGCCTTTTGAGCTGATTTGCAGGTGGAAAACTCAAGAAACAGGGTGACCCAGAGCTTTCTGGACACTTTTGCACCTATGTTAAGGAGACCTGCACCTATGTCAAGGCATTTTACGCCTGTGTCAAGGCATTCTGCGCCTGTGTTGGGACATTCTGCGCCTGTGTAAGGCCAGAAACAGAGGTGAAAATCAATGTTTTTACTTGCAAATTATTTTGTTTTCATTCTGTTCTTATATTCTGCTTTTCTTTGGTACTGATTCTCTGTGCAGCACCTTGGCATTACGTGTGATGAAGACAAAAAAAAAATGAAACTACTAAAAAATCTTATGCAGGACGCGGTCAAAGACTTTTATGAAAAACATCTTGCATGTGATTTTTAGAGTAGTTGCACATTTAGTTTCTTACAGGTTAATGAACACCATGCATGCTTTGTTTGCTTTTAGTTTGATTGCATGTTTTAACCCTTAGAATTGGGCCTGCCTCCCAATCTGCTTGGCACTTCGCATAGGCATTGGTGAGAGAGAACGACCCTAAGTGGTGACGGGCTAAAACCAAGCTCTTCCAAACCACTCTAAATAACTGTGGATGCAATGAAAGTTTTAGACAACGGGTGTTGGAATGGTATTGCGACGATTTATTCGCTGGATCAATACCCACCCGAATGGATGCCCTTACTAGAATCTCTTGTTTTTAGAGGCCAAAATCCTTCTATCTGTTGGCTCAGGTGTTGTGATACGCGCATGCCGAAGACACCTCTCATGTACTCCTCAGTTAGAGATAGCGAGTTCTTGGGAAGTGATGCCCCTTGAACTCGAAGCTTGGTATGTCCGAGAAGTGAGTGCACTGTAAGGGGGAGCCAGTGCTACCAAGCATCTAGCTATCTGGCTGAGTGTTCTATTTCGGGTAGAGGATTCAATAGATATTGCCCTTGCCAGCCATAGGATTTGTTGTAAATGTACTTGATTGTCTTGAGTCAAAGTCAAACAAATATTTTGTCTTTCGTGATTGTCAAAGGTTAAATCAAAAACAAACTTTCAAAAGTGCTCATAATCAACTTGGATTTTCAAAATCAACAAACTTCAATTCAAAACAAAATCTAAACAAAAGTCCAAATTGAAAAACTTTGTCTCAACATTCATGTCACTTTAGGCTAGGTTTTGCATAGTCCAACTTAGGTCCTAAGGTATATTGTCATCTCCTTTCATTTTAGTCCTTTTCATTGCAAGCATCCTCATTTTGCACTTAGGTTCAAAATCATTTCCATAAGTTTACATTTCATTGACATATCTAGGCTAGATTTCCATTTAGGTGACATTCCTGCATTATCCTTGTCATGCTAAGATTAGGTATTGCCTAGGTTGCATTTTGCATATTCCAAGTCATTGGTCTTTGCATGTCCTTGTCATTGTATTGTCATTTTGTCTTGACTTCATCTTGTCATATCATATCCTTAGATAATTTTCATGTCCTAAGTCATTGTCATAATCATTGCCTTCTTGCATTTAGTCTCAAAAAGTTGATTTGTCAAACTTGAAAGATCAAAACTTTGGATGATACCCTAAGTTGTTGTTAGGAAGTCTAGACCTTATCAAAATTTTGTCTTTTTATCATCAATATCATTTTTGTCAAACCTAGCTTAGTATCCAAGCATATAGGTGAGACATTGTCATTTTGTCCTATTGTCATTTGGTCCTTTATCCTTTAAGGTCTTGGCTTCATTTCAACTTCCTAAGGTTGAGTCTTTAGCTTTGCATTTCAAAAAGTTTGTCCAAATCTTGAAAAACAACAAAAACATAGGTTGCACTCTTGCCATATATTGCATTTTCATCTATTTAGGTTGCATTTAGTTGCATATCATACATCATCCTTCTAAAATCAAAAAATTCCAAAAAAAATATTGCATTTGCATAGTGACATGCCTGTTGAAACAAGGTCAAAGTCTAATAAGATGGGTGAACCAATATATCAACCCATGGACAACGTATCAAACTCACAGTTTCAATCTAGTCAATCATTACACATTGAAGGTTCGTCAAACACATCATTACCACCATATGGAATGGTTCAACTTGGACCACCTCCATTATATGAACCAGTGTTTATACCCATGAAACCAGGATATGGAAGTGTTCCACCAACACCAAGAGAAAATGCACCTTTCAACTAGAATCAACCGAACCTGCAACATGAAATTCAAACATTACATGAGGAACAAACTCTTTCACAAGGATTTGGTTCAGATCAAGGCATTCAACAAGCAATAAATCCAAATGTTCTACTAGATTCTTCATCAGATTCTGATGCTTCCGATGATGTTGATATGTTCCTTAAAGATCCTAAGTTGACAAACAAGATGGATAAATTCTTGAACAAGGTCTTTAAGATGTTCCCACAAAAATATCTTGACATGATGAGTAATGTGACCTCCTTAAGTGAGCAAATCAATGTGCAAAAACAACAAGGCGGTGAGCTGTTAAGTTTCTCTCCACATCCAAACGAAGAAAATGTGCAACAAGAAACTCAACACACCTTGATGAGTAAACGTGCTTCAAAAACGTTGACAGTGACTATTCCACAAAAGTCACCATTTGAAATAATAAATAATCCGTTATTTAATACAACACCTTTAACACAAGATCAAATGAGGGCCACACAAATATTGACAGTTGTCCCTCAACAAGAAATGATTCCTTGAATAATTACAAGTGGATCAAAATCTAAGATGCAAGAAATCTTTACGACTGGAATGCCTGATCTCACTAATGTCCAAAACAATTCCACAATGCAACAAAGTTCCTATGTCCCATTAAGTTCAATATATTTGCCAAATACTCAAGTACGTGTTATGCAAAATATTGTGACAGATCCCTCGATAATGGCAACACAAAGAGCTACAAATAGTGGTTTGCACCAACAACAAATGTTGCAACAATTGAGTAATGAACAAAAGGCACAATCGAATGTGCAAACAAGCAATGCACAACAACAACAATATCGCATTCAACAACATGTTGCAGCATCTTCTGCACCATTACAAGTTAATTCAAACTTGCAAAAACCACAATGGATTGGACAAACAACACAGCAAGTCAATGCAAGTGCTATACCCCATCTTAAGGAGAAACAACAAAAACCTCCCAAACAAAGTTTTTTGCAAATGATGGGATTTACATCGAGACAACAACAATTCGCACAAAGTCAGCAAATTCCGATTCATCAGCATCAACAACAACATGTGCCTCAATATGTGCCAAGACAAACAAGTTATCATACTTCACAACCACAATTGATGTCTATGCAATATCAACAATGCCCTCAATTGCAATATCAACCAAGGCTACCAATCATGATTCCACCACAAGAAGCATAGCAACAAGGTCAAGGTCAAGGCATGGCACAACCACAGCAACAAGAGCTCTATCAAGACCTTTATATGCCAGAAACACGAAAGACGGCAATTTCAGAGCATCAACAGCCAATGGAAAACACAATGTATCGACAAAGAGTACCCACTAGGATCAATGATGAACCTCCAAAATCTAACACAATTGTGCAACAACTTGAGAAGTTGCAATGACAAGTCGACGCATTGGAAACCAAAGGAACAAAGAAATTGTACACAGATCAAGATTTATGTCCTAATCCATTTGACAAGAGCTTGTACATGCCTCCCTTCCCTAAGCATTTTGAGGCACCTGATTTTGAGAAATATAAAGGGAATGGCAATCCAAAAGACCACATTCGAGCATTTTTCGTAGCATGTACTAAAGTGAGTTATGAGAAAACATATTTAATGCGCTTGTTCGCATGAAGTCTCATAGGACAAGCCATGGATTGGTATTCACATTTGCCAAGGAATATAAAGACTTGGTCGGAATTGGCTCAAAATTTTATATCTCACTTCGCATTCAACATTGACAGTGAAGTGACCATGTTAGATTTATGCAACACCAAGCAAAAGCAAGGTGAACCATTAGTGACTTTCTTGCAACGATGGTGAAGCTTGTATAGTCGTTCTTCCCTAGATATACCTAAAGAACAACAAGTGAACTTATTTATTCAAAATTTGGTCCTAGAAATGATGTATGAACTCAAATTGAAAAGTCCCAATACCATTGAGAAACTCATTAAGAAAGGGATGAACATTGAAACTGTTCTTGTAGCTAAGGGAATCATTAAGCTCAGCAAAGACAGTGACAACACAAACAATTCAGGGGATAGAAATAGATTTTGGTACAAAAACAAGAATGTCACTAATGATGGAGTTGTTGACGCAAGAGCAGTGAATGCAAATCAACCCACATTCACAATAAAGAAATTGAGTGCTCCTAATATGTTGGCTATGGAACAAAATCAAACACCAGCAAGCAATGTTACTCAACAGCCGCAATACCAACAATATACTCAACAATATAATCAACAACAAGGTCAGCAACAAAACCAGCAATAAAAACCTTTCTGATCAAGGGATGGGCCTCCTCGATAGTTTACGCCATTGGGAGAGCCTATTGAGTTAGTAATGAAACAATTAATACAAGCAAAGTTTATCAAGTTACCAGATATCAAGGCAGAACCATTGGTAAAGCCACATTGGTGGAATGATAATGCATATTGTGAATACCATCAGTCAAAAGGACATAAAACTGCATCGTGTTTTCAATTGAAACATATGATTCAAGACTTGTTAGATCAAGGAGTAATTGAGGTAGACCCGCCCAACGCAACTTCTAACACTGATCATACAATTTTCAAAACTCCTTTGCTTGATCATGACAAGGGTAAAGCATCTTCTTCAAACTCTACCCAAACAACGAATCTTAATTATGCAAATAATGGTTATAACAATGTCATCAATTGTTTTCGAGAGTCAAATGAGTATGTTTCCACCATAAGAATAAAGGGACAATATCCTTCTTGCACAGTCACCACTCGTCGATCCAAAATAGTCCTGAAAGGAGCTCCTGCAATTCCTCCCAAATCAACTCCTACGAGTCAGTATAATCTCCTAGATCATCTGGGAAAGACACCTGCACAAATATCAATTCTTGAGTTGTTGAAAATATCCCCTATGCATCGTGCATTCCTAGATAAAGCTTTAATTGAGTCCACTATCCTGACAGACATTGATGTTGACTAGTTTCAAGCCTGAATTGGACATCTAGCTGTTTCCCAACACGTTGCCTTTTCTGATAACGATATTTCTCCTGATAAGCTCCCTCATAATGATCCTTTACATCTTGAAGACTTTGTCCATAATTGCAAGATCCAACGAGTCTTGATAGATGGCAGAGAAGGTCTTAACATCTGTACCTTGAGAGTGGTCATTGGTCTTGGTTATACAAAAAATGACATTGATTCTTCCAGAAGAATAATAATCAGAGCATATGATGATGTTGAGCATCCATCTAAAGGGGTAATTTCATTGCCTTTCAGAGTCGGTCCAGTGACAGAAAACACTTTCCTGTAGGTCCTAGACCTTGATCTCCCTTACAATATGATTCTTGGCCGTCTGTGGATTCACGCAATGAAAGCAGTTCCATCTACTTATCATCAGTGTTTAAAATATCCTTACAATGGGACTGAGATAACAATTTCAGGAGATCGTAATCCATTTCAATTTTGTGCTAATCTAAAGGATTCCCCGAAGCAACAAGTCCCAGTCAATAGGGAGGCCCACTCACATAATTATGTGGATCCAAATTAATTGTTAGATGCTATCAAAGGAAAGTTGAAGATACACGACCAAGGATGTGGAGAGTATTCAATGGCTCAAACATTCCTCATTGAGAATTTACCAATATCTCCAAAATCACATGGCAAACCACATTTGTTGCAAAAGGAACCTAAGATAGTCATTCAATATTATCCCCCCACTACATTTACAAGATGGGGTGAACTTGACAAAGAAACTTTGGATGATGATGTCATAGATTGGCTTTATAAGGATCCAATTGAGACACCACCTATCAGGTTGCAAGTGGAGCGGTATGGCAGAGGGTTTACTATGCTGCAGAAAAAGGGATATGATGGTTGTAGTGTCTTGGGCCCTGACAAGAAAGGAAGACTAGAACCTATTATACCCAAGATGCAACCTCCAACTTTAGGGTTAGGTTTTGTACCATTGCGAATTGGACCTTCGTCTACCAAAGTGACCACATGTAGAAAGGGGCATGACTCTGATGATGAAACAACACCTGAGGATATCCAACCTGAAACTGATTCCAATGAATGGGAATGGAGTTCCTTTTCTTCTATCTCCTATGCCCTCGAAGATATTTTCCTTGACCCTAATGATTTGCCCATGGAAGATAAATATGAAATAAATCCCCCTCCCAAAACATGTCCTAGCGCTTGGATAGAGTCATTCTAGGACCCAAGCTCCGAATCAAATATGAGCAGTTCAGACAGTGATACCACAGGCATTTACATCTTTACCATCTCAGCCCTCTCTCTCCTTAAAAATGATGATGACATGCCCCTTGTCTATCCTCAGCTTATCCAACATGACCAACAAGAACCACTCACATTAGATTGTTTTCAAAATGACGAAGCAATTGCCGAATTTATTGGACTACAAGAAGGCATACCACAAGGTGATCATAAGGCAGGATTTACCATTGATCTAGATTCCACAACATATTTTGGATAGTCAACTTCATCTTCTAGTCATAAAAAATGAAAAAGAAAAAGTAAAAAATCAAAAGAATAGGTCTTTGAGTGAAAACCGTAAGGCACTCTCTGATCATGAAAAAGTAAAAATAAAAGACGTACCTACGGGTGAAAACCTCTCTGAGGCACCCAAAGGTGGAAGATTGGACATACCCTCGTCAAGTTAGGATAAATCAACATTGCTTGTGGAAATGACCGAAGGGATAAATTTGGGTACACCTGACAACCCTAAGGTCATTCATTTCGCTGCTTCTCTATCAAAACAGGAAAAGATAGATTTTGTCAATTTCTTTCTTGAGAAGAAGATCAGTTTTGCATGGTCCTATGTAGATATGCCCGGCCTTGATCCAGAATTAGTCCTTCATCACTTGCCATTAAAATTAGATGCCAAGCCCATCAAACAGAAACCCAGAAAGATGCATCCCTAGGTGGCTCTCTTGGTCAAGGTAGAACTAAAAAAATTATTAGATGTGGGCTTTATCAAACCCATTGTTTATGCAGACTAGATTTCAAATTTGGTACTAGTTAGCAAAGTAACTGGGGGCATCAGAATCTGTATGGACTTTAGGGATCTTAATAAAGCATGCCCTAAGGATGATTTTCCACTGCCAAATATAGACATCATAGTTGACATGACTGTCGGATATGAGATGCTATCATTGATGGATGGTTTTTCTGGATATAATCAAATTCGTATTGCTCCTACAGATCAACATAAGACTGCATTCACATGTGCTTGGGGTACCTACTGCTGGAATGTGATGCCTTTTGGTCTTAAAAATGCTGGCACAACATATCAAAGAGCTATGATGACAATTTTCCATGATTTTATGCATACTTTGATGGAAGACTATGTTGATGACCTATTATGCAAATCTGTCATAAGAGATAGTCATCTAGCCATCCTTGGCCCAATCTTTGATCGAATGGAAACCTACAAGCTCAGACTCAACCCAAAGAAATGTGTCTTTGGTGTCACAGCCGACAAATTATTAGGGTACATTGTTTCTCACAAAGGCCTCGAAGTAGACCCCGAAAAAGTTAAAGCAATAATGGATATGCCTCCTCCTTCCAATCTTCATCAACTAAGAAGTCTGCAAGGAAAGTTACAGTCAATCCGTCGATTTATAGCTCAATTGACAGACAAATGTCATCCCTTCCAGCATTTATTGCATAAAGGTGTCACTTTTAAATGGACTGAGCAATGTCAATCAACATTTCAAACTCTCAAGGATTATCTGCTGTCACCACCTATTCTAATGCCTCCTATAGAAGGGAAGCCATTCATATCATATATCTCTACAACTGAAATGGCATTGGGAGTTCTCTTAGCCCAACAGGATGAGAAAGGCAAAGAATGGGCTATTTATTATATCAGTCAGACACTAGTGGGCTATGAACTGAATTATTCAACTATTGAACGGGCATGTTTAGCAGTGGTATTTGCAACACAGAAGCTTCGACACTATATGTTAAATCATCAAACATTGTTAGTTGCAAAAATTGATCCCTTGAAATACTTGCTTAGCAGGGCAGCTTTGACAGGTTGCCTAGCAAAGTGGGTTATGATCCTCAATGAGTTTGATATTGAGTACATTGAGAGAAAGGCAATAAAAGGACAAATCATAGCAGATCAACTTGCAGAGGCACCTATTCATGATGATCATCCAATGTTGACATATTTTCCAGATGAATCAGTCTTTGCTCTCACATCTTCTAGTGAATGGAAGTTATATTTTGATGGATCCCATACCAAATTTGGGTCCAGAGCAGGTATATTGTTTGTCACCCCTCAAGGTGATGCTATTCCCAAATCCTACAGAATAACTTTCCATTGCACCAATAATATTGCAGAATACGAAGCTCTGGTCACAGGACTCCGAGTAGCGATCCACTGGAACATCACACATTTGCAAGTCTATGGAGATTCCCAGTTAGTCATCCATCAAGTGAATGATGACTATGAAACGAAAGATGAAAAGCTTATTCCCTACAAGTATATGGTGGATTTCTTCAAGACAAAATTTATGGCTATCCATTTCAGTCAAGTTCCAAGAATTCAAAACAAGTCAGCAAATGCTATGGCAACTATTGCTTCCATGTTAAATATGCCCCACAAAATGGACAGATGTGAATTTTTGGTTGAATAGTTGCTTATCCCTTCTTTTTAAATTCCGACAGCAGATGTGATGTGTGTTCTTGTTGGTCCTAATTCCTTGTGGTACAATGACATCTATCAATATTTGAAATCCCAAACCTTATCACCTAACCTTTCCTCTAACCAACGTCGAGCCTTCATCCGCCAAACTGCCAAATATGTCGTCATCGCAGACAACCTTTACCATCGTTCCTTTGACCACACCCTCCTTAGGTGTTTGGATTTTGATAAGGCACAAATGACTTTACATGAGGTTCATGATGGTATATCTGGGGGCCATTTCAATGGTCTGAGTCTAGCTAAAAAGTTGATTTGTGCTGGGTATTATTGGCCTACTATGGAAATGGATGCTCATGATTTTGTCAAGAAATTCTACAAATGTCAAATACATGGAAATTACTTTCATGTGCCAGCCCAAGAGCTTCATTCTGTCATATCTCCATGGCCCTTTTCTCAATGGGGATTGGATCTTATTGGCAAGATTCACCTGACATCTACAAATGGACACAAATTCATCATCACGGCCATAGAATACTTTACAAAATGGATCAAGGCTATCCCTATGACCTATATCACTGGTGTTCAAATTCTAAAATTTCTACTGAATTATATAATATGCAGATATGGGGTTCCTCTTGCAATAGTCACAGATAATGGTCATCCATTCAAGAACAAAGATGTCAAGGAACTCTATGAAAAGTTTCACATCCAACACCGTTTCTCCAGTCCTTATTATCCACAAAGTAATGGTCAAGTTGAAGCATCAAATAAAACCATCATTAAGATCTTGAAAAAGGTTGTTAATGACGCTGGTCGAGATTGGCATGTACAGTTGAATCCAGCACTATGGGCTTATCGCACTTCAATCCACACACCTATTGGAGAAACACCTTATTCCTTGGTGTATGGTGTGGAAGCCATTTTACCCTTGGAAGTGGAAATTCCCTCCTTGTGTGTTTCCCTACAACATTTGACTGATGATGAGATGCACAGAGTCTCACGGTTGCATTAGCTTGAGATGTTAGATGAGAAATGTCAGACAACCCTGACACATTTGCAGGCATATCAAAACCGTCTCCGTTGCTCTTATAATAAGAAGGTCAGAGGGTGACACTTGGAAGTGGGAGATTTGGTCTTAAAGGAAAACCCGAAGCATGCACAATCTACTGACATCATCAAAGGAAAGTTTGAACCTAATTGGGTTGGGCCTTTCATAGTTACTGCAGCCTATGGCTCAGGGGCATATTAGCTTGCAACCCCGGAAGGTGAACCTTTGTCAAATCCTGTAAATAGCATGCACCTTCGCAAGTACTAGGCATAGTTCTTTTGTCAGCAGTTCTTTAATATGATCCTGAAAAAATACAAAAAAATCAAAAAAATCAAAAAAAGTGAAAAAGAAAAAAACAAACAAAAGTAAAGAAAAATAGTTCGCCCTTTAGTGAAAACCTGGCAAACAGGCTCTTTGGGCAAGTACCATGGTGAAAACCTGGCAAACAGGCGCCATGTGTAAAAGATTATTGCTCCGTCATCTATCATGACCCCTAGCTATACTTTCCCTCTGCCGCTTTATCACACTTATCCTTGTCCTGACCCAATCTTCTGTTCCAGGCCTATGATTGGTCAACATCATTGTCTTGCATACTCAGGTTTCCAGTCCTTGTGCATATGTTTTGGTCCAGGTCATTGTATATGTCTTTCAAATGTTCATTTGGTGCGTGTGCCCCCCTTGTCATGATCAATTACTGGAGCTTTCAAATTGAAAAATGTCCTACAAAAATCATAAAAATTGAAAAAGTCCTGAAATAATCCAAAAAAATCAAATAAAGTCCTGAAATAATCCAAAAAAATCAAATAAAGTCCTGAAATAATCCAAAAAAAATCAAATAAAGTCCTGAAAAAATCCCTAAAAATCAAATAATGTCTTGAAATAATCCCTAAAAAGTCAAATAAAGTCCTAAAAAAACAAAACAAAAATATCCCCTTTGTGCATAGACAGATCACTGAGCATACATCCAACGGCACTCAATCACACATTGTGCTTTAATGAAATCATGCATTAATAGATGAACTTTTTGATCAAACTAGACATTCAAACTGATCAAAATTGTCATATCAATCAATCAACATCACTATCATTTGTCCTTGTCACCATTATCATGGGTCTTATACAGGGTGTGGTATACTCGAAACTAGACTGTGTCCTGTCTTAGATGGGGTACCACATTCCCTGAAACCAGACAACATGATCATTCCTGTTTTCCACCTTTGACAATGACAATCAGACTGTTTGTTTGACTTGGTCTCTGTCATAAGGAGCACGTGCCTCTGTCACTGGGTGCTCCCTCTGTCCTCCTCATCCCTGCCATGTCTCAAAGATGATGTCCCTCCTGTCCCGGGTTCTAGCTGTGGTGGTCTCCTAGGTCCACTCATCCCCATGTTGCTCATTGACCTCCGAGAGCGTGGCCTACTCTCTGTCCTTGACCGTAACCGATATGATGCTACTCTCTGCTCTGGTGGAACTACACTCTCATATAGTGTCCTCCAATGGTGTATCTCATCTTCGGTCTCTACCAACATCTATGCCATCTCACATGCACTGGCATCCCTAATCAACCCAATATACTCGGTCACTCTCTGCTCTGCTTGCTGTGCCTGTGCTATTGTTGTACCTCGAGCTACTGTAATTCTAACTATCTCTGCTCTGAACTAATCCTACTCTGTCCTCAAGATAGCATTCTGTCTCTCTAATGTGGCAATGTGATCATGCTAACTCGCTATGGTGGCCCTACATATCTCCATCTCCTCTATGCTAGCTATCTCCGGCTCTATGGGTATATCCTGCAATGACTCCTGATCAGCTGGATCTAGCCCATCCTCCTCATCCTCATCATCTCCACCCTCCTCATCACCTCCGTCCTCATCATACTCCTCATCCTCATCATCTCCCTCCTCCTCTCCAGCAAGTGGGAAGTCCTCCTGTCTCCTAGGTACCGGAATATCAGGATCAATCAATGGCACAGGTCATTGTCATGCAAACCATCACTCATACTCCTCTGTCATCTCGACATCCACAACATCTAATCTCCAATCCCATTGTCTCTGCTATAGCTGTGTGAAGTCAGCATATGCTATGTGTGGCTGAATCATCCTCCCCCACTGACTCGTCTCTCTGTGAGATCGGGCAAAATGTGCAGTCCCTCTTGGTACATCCTGCCTCTCTCCAAACTGTCATCTGACTCTCTCTGGTAGGTACATCTCAATCACTCTCTGGCGATTCATTGGTCGCCCAATCAGGTATCTCTCCTATCTACAATACGATAGTGCATCGTCATCATCTGACCATCCAGGGCAATCTTGACATGGCCTCCATGTGAACTCTCTCAATCTGTCTAGTTCATGAAGCCAATACAATATGTATCCGAACGGACCCTGTCTCAGAGTACCCCCATAACAATACACATATGGTCAGTGTGGTACTACCTGTCTCTTTGCAATCGGTCGACATATGGCTATGTGCTCAAATGCCCACACCTATAACAGTGTGACCCCACAGCTCAAAGTATGCACTCCCTAATATGCTATCTGATGGAACTAAAAATATAGCATAGCAAGTACACATGGTCCCCATGTGTATATAGTCCCCTCTGTCACCATCCGCTCTAGCACTCTTCCCCATCCAATAGGGAATCCATGTTCTCGTCTATCACCTGCTAATAGGCATGCTGTCACCACAGCTATCACCACATAATGCTGATCATACTCTGCTGCCATGGTCTCCTAGCCAATCTCCCTCTCTACGATATCCAGATCATCTGCCTTACACTTGAATAATCTGCACAAAGCATCTCTCCCTATTGCTGGGTCATATTCTATCATCTCCCCATGAATCAAAATGCGGAGGATACGCCACACATCCTCTAGTGTCATCGTCGCCTCTCCAGTCGGTAGATGGAATGAGGAAGTCTTTGAATGCCATCGCTCTGTCAATGCGATAAGCAGTCCTGTGTTTGCCCTAATCTAGGGCATGAATGTAATATAGTATAATCCAAGTCCTGCTAATGTATCTATGTTCGTGCTCCTGAGTCTATGTCGTAGCATGAAGTAGTCGGGTCTCTTCTCCCGCGTAATCAATGGATACTATCGACTCTGCATCACAATTGGGGCATACTTTGTCAGTTTTAGGGTTTTCTCCTAAGGGCTGCATTTACTTGTTTCATGCACAAATCAGGGTGTTTCTTATCTATTTTGACCTATCCTACCCTTATCCCCCTTTTCGGGATCATCCGCGCACTGTACGCGCCTATGCAGCATCAAGCTATGCCTATGTAACCTACATAGGCGCAGAACATCCTCACACAAGCGTAGAATGCACCCACACAGGCATAGATGTCCCTTTTTCCATTCCCTGTGGGCACCGCAATGTCCCGCAATCTAGCAAAATTCATGAAATTGACAATATGGGTTTTTGAGATACATACCACTGCTCCCGCATCATTCGGTCATCTGTAGGTGTGTACATGTTCCCCGAGGTGATCTACCATTGGAATGTTCGCCATCTCTATGCAAGGGTCCTTTTCCAAAGCAACAAATCCTCCACTTTGGCTAGTGCAAATGAGCTCTTTTCCTTCTTCTTGTCTCATTTATAGATCTTTGTCAGTGCCTAGATGGATGTGCATCCTCTCCATCTTATGCTAGTCACAGTCTTTTGCACCTTCCACTGCTTGTCATTTGTGTATCCAACCTTCAATTCTTGATCCGTTTGATCCTATCATTTTCTATTATTCTTATCGATCAATTGGCCTCTTTTCTAGATGTTTCCGGCCAATTCCTCGAGGGGGCATGCATATGTCATTGTTATTGTCTAGGGCATTTTCATTATTGTTCTTTGAAACAATGCTTAGAATCGCATTGTCTCAAAGAGGGCCAAAATGTAGACATCTAAAAATGGTCACCGCTTGCGGAGTCATACTTTAACATTGACGCATTTCCTTATTTTAAGGTTCTTGTGTCGCATTAACATCTCTTCTATGTTGTGCACTTGGTCTTTATCATTTGCGAGCATTGAGTCCTTCTGCATTCTTCATTTTTCTCGCTTTCAAATTTGGTCTTGTCGATAATAATCTTCAGTTATGATTTTGGTCGATCTTATCCTATCGCATCAATGTGCGTGCTCATTTATCATCATTTTGGTTGATCTTAGGGTTTTTGTCCTCTTGTCAATCTTGTCATCTTGCGATCGATTCGTCATCGATCCTCACTCTTGTCAATCTTGTCATCTTGTGATCGATTCGTCATCGATCCTCATTCTTGTCAATCTTGTCATCTTGTGATCGATTCATCATCAATCCTTGTCCTCTTCTCAATCTTGTCATCTTGCGATCGATTCGTCATCGATCCTCATTCTTGTCAATCTTGTCATCTTGCGATTGATTCATCATCGATCCTCATTCTTGTCAATCTTGTCATTTTGCGATCAATTCATCATCGATCCTTGTCCTGGTCAATCTTGTCATTTTGTGATCGATTTGTCATCGATCGTTGTCCTTTTTCAATCATGTCAATTTGGATCAATTAGTCATTGTTCCTCGTCAATTGGCACTTATCAATTTGATCTCTTTGTCAATCTTGGTCAATTTGTCAACCAATCTCAATCATTTATCAGCATTGGTCCTTTGTCAATCAAAATCATGATCGAATCGACATTAATTTCTTGTTGTCTTGACCTAATTCCTTGTCCTCTTATTTCTAGGATTTTATGATTTATTCATTTAATCTTGATTGTCATTTTCCTTCTAGGTTAAATAATTTATTTATTTATCTTAAGTCTTCTTGTCACAATTAAATATTTATTTAATTGGCTAATTAATTCCCCCTCTTTTTGTGAATTAATTAATGAATGAAAAATTATTAATTAATTTACCTAATTTTCTAATTTCTAATTTCCTAATTTCCAATTCATCATTTCTAACCTAATTTTCTATTTTCTACTATTTTTCTAGTATTTCCCCTAATTTCATGGGAATGACATTTCAATTTTCTCATAATTTGTCAATCAATCAATTGTGCATAGCAATCTTGTCAATTTGGTCATAATTTGTCAATCAATCAATTTTTCATAGCAATCTTGTCATAATTTGTCATATTTGTCATTCTTGATTTGAAATTTCCTTTCAAATCTCTTCATGCTAATCTTGTCATCTCTCTAATTTGTCTATAAATTGGATGATTTTCTTCAATCAAAGAATCAATTAATCACATTATCGAATCTAATCACATTTTCAGAGAAATCAATCACGCTTCTAGTATCCTTATGCTGCCATTTCATCTTGTCAATCTTTCTATGCCTTTGCATTTGTAGGTGAGATCCACAAACAAAGCAGTTTGAAGGAGAAAGAAGGACAATGGAGAATTATGGAGGAGACATTCGTGTTTGTAATGGTTTGCACTTGATTTGAATGTCTTGTTTTCATATCTCTATTGAATGTTTTTAGGATTTCTTATCATTGCAATCTAGTTTTTGTGATTGAGCTAGTCTAATTTGCTATTTGCTTTGATGAATTCCAAGTTCCTATCTACAGTAATATTTCATTTACTCGTAACTAGGTATTATCTGATTGTGGGTAGGTTCCCACCATTGTTTTCCCTTAACAGGGTTTTCCATGTAAAAAATCTTGGTGTTATGTTTGTTATTGATGTGGTGTTGATTTGTGCTTTCATTATTAATTATCAAATCTGAAGTTAAGTTTAAATTAAGTAAATTTATGTGAACAAACTGATTCACCAACCCCCTCTCAGTTTGCTTCATTGTTTCTAATAATTGGTATCAGAGCTAGATCCTTCAGAAGAAGCTTGACCGCTTGAGGTGATCTGAGATGGAAAACGTTGCTTTCAATAAGGATATTATGAGATTTGATGAAATGAACTACACTCTTTGGAAGAATTGGATGGAATGTCATTTGAGATGCATCAGTGAAGCTTATTGGAAGATTACTATGAATGTGTATAATTCCCCTCCAAATGGTCCTACAACTCAGGATGAGATACGGAAAGTTGAATTCAATATTAGAGCTAAGGAAGTGTTGTTGAGTGCCTTGTTTGATTTTAAGATGACTAATGTGATGGATTTGCAAACTTCTCATGGGATCTAGAAGAATCTAGAAATGTTGTATGAAGGTAATAGCCATGTGAAAGTTGCTAAGTTGCAGAGCTTGAAGGTAAAGTATGAGATGTTGAAGATGGGTGAAGATGAGAACATTACTTCCTTTATGTAGAAAGTGAATGAGCTTGTGTTGAACATTAGATGTGTTGGTGGTGTGTGTAGAACACAAGATGCCACTGAGAGGTGGGGGTGAATCAGTGGTTTCCAAACTTAAACCTTTTTAACCTAAGTGTCTATACTGGTTACCAGGTCTAACACAAAGTAAACATACTAGCGAGATAGGGGAAGACATCAACATGTAAACACACACAAATACACATCACATAACACCATATGTACAAGGAAAACCCAACATGGGAAAAGCCTCAGTGAGAAATACCATTGGAGTCTACTACTCCAATCTAGCCTCATAGTAAACATGATTACAAAGTTTAGGGAACCAACCCAAGGAGAACCAACCCCTGAATTAAGGCGCCAACCCAAGGAGCACCAACCCCTGATTTTAGCGCACCAACCCAAGGAGCACCAACCCCTTATTTTAGGGAACCAACCCAAGGAGCACAACCCCTGCATAGAGCTCCAACTTAGTGATTACAATGTCTATAAACAATACAAATGTAATACCCAGTTACAAATAAATTATGTAACCTCTCACAATCAAATCACTCTACCGCTCCAACTCTTCTCAACCGGTCTTCCTCTACTCTACTCTTCATCGGTTCTCTACTCACATTGTTCCTACTTTTCTTCACTCTCTATTGCAACCTTATCAGTTCAGCCTTTGCCTCTTCTTTGTCAGTTTTCTCTTGTCACTACTGGTACTCTGATGAATCTCTCTGAACCTTCTGCTACTCAAACTCTGCCATGTCTGACCTCTTCTCTCTCTCTCTCTCTGCTCTCCTTCACTCACTGTTGCCTTCTTACCGGTTCTAACACTACCAGTTCACCCCACTATCAAACTCAATGACAATCTACCAATTGCCTTAACCTTGTTAGTTGAACTCTTCTTACCGGCTCAAACTCAAGCACTCAGTCACCTATGTGATTGTCTATGGGATCTTTGACTGACAAACTCTCTGATTTCACTCCCTCCACCAACGTCACTCTCTTGTACAGCAGCAACAGTAGATCTGGTATTCAATATGCATATTTATACCTCTGCATTCCCGCAAAAAATGAGCATTCAAACCTTGGCATGCTAGGGTTCCTTCTACTGACCCAATCCGTATCGAATCCAATTAGATCTTGTTCCAAATATTTACCACCTACAACGGATCACTCAACTCTGCCAATCCAATTGCATCCAAAACACATTTTCTATATTTAGCAAACATGGGTTGTTTGTTGGTCTGCACTTGTCAATCATGAGGAATGAGTTTGTGGTCCCCTTCACCACATCCGATCAGCACCTGCACAACTTCATTAATCAGTGCATCACTCAGATCTTTGTCATTTGGTCTGCATCGAGCCACAAACCTCTATCCTCGACCTATGATAGTCAGGGTCTTTATTTAATGTCGACCGACCCATCACCAACCTCGTTGAAGCACACTTCACTGACCACTACATGCATGAAACCTGTGTCCTACGTGTCATCATCATCGACATCCACCTCTTCTCAGGCCAGTGTGTCGGTTTAGGCTTATCCATCGACCAACATACAACCGGTGCTTACCTACTAGTTCTCTAACCCTATCGGTTATACATCAACTAGTCAACCTACATGCTAGCTCTTCTTTGTTTTGTTGGTGGGATCACACCAGCCCAGTCACCAACCTTGTTAATCCACAACATGGTCATCTTCATCAGATGGGAGTCTTTCACTTCTACACTTTTCTCACTTACCAGTTGACATACTTATCGGTAACAACCTTGATGACACCATGTCATCAATCTTCAACTGTCTCCATTAGTATTCCGGTAACACTCTCTGCCTGCAAAGCTAAACCTTTCCTTCTTATTCATTAGACCGGTTCTCCTCTTAACCGGTTTGTCAAAGTGACAAACTTATCACTTCTTACTCTTCTTCTTTTGTCCTAGTAGCTCAACATGCCAACTCTTGCTAATCCGGTATATCTATGGTTTCACACACCTGAGGCATCCTTATGTTTCACTTTGTTCATCCGGTGTGAGCCTTAAATCACCTGCCTTCTACTCTTTTGTATTATTCCAAAAGGTTATGATGCATTCCATGCATGTTATGAGATAAGCAAAGCAATATCAATTATTGGTGGGAGTAGACCCTTGTCATCATATTGTTCCTAGTCTACTTTCAGTATTGCACCAATATGACTTCCTCATTATCTGAGGTAGCACACTTTTTTTCATTCTTCTCTTCATCCTATGACAACATCTCTATCTAGTGGGAGTCTTGTAGTAAGACACCCAACTGCATACCGGTTGTCTGCACATTCTCTATTAGCTGAACCTTGCTTGGTTACCGGTCACATGCTTACTAGTTGGCAACCTTACACTGCCAGTACATTACTCACTCGTTGTCATATCATACCAGTCTCCAATACTTATGTCTTCAAACACAAGACAACACTAACTTGTGTACTGGTGACTTCAATGACCACACTGTCAGTTGACATTCTCTTCTTATCAGTGACAACGACCGATAAGCTATACTGGTAACCTGTTATACTAGTTGACATCAATGACACCTTTACCGGTCAACATCAATGACAACACATTGCCAACAGGGTGTTGGAAGAATATGAGATTGTTGCTAAAGTGTTGAGATCATTGTCTCCCACTTACAAGAACAAAGTTTCTACCATTGAGGATATCGGGACTGTGACAGATGTGACTAGAGATATACTGATTGGAAAGATTGTTACTTTTGAGTTGGGCGAGTTTGGAGAAACTCCTCCTAAATCTGAATCTACATTCAAAGCTACTGTTTCTAGGAAGTAGAAATATGATCCGGGAGAAAGTTCTACAAGTGTATCCTGATATGAGAAGGAGATGAGAGAGCTTGAAGAATAAGAGAGACAACTTGAAGAGCTTGAAGCACTTGTGGCTAGGAGATTGCCTAAAGGTGAAGTTAAGTATGAAGGGAAATTGCCTTTTAAATGTTTTGCATGCAATAAGATAGGATATTTTGCCTCAAGGTGTCCGGAAAGAGTTCCTAAGAATCCATTAAATCCATATAAGCCTAAATATCAGAAGAAGTATTATTTTGCTACTGATGAAGGTGTGACAGATGATGAGTTTAATAAGGGAAATTCAAGAGATGAATGGGTGTTCATTTCTATCAAGGAATATAATTTGGTGATTGTTGATTCTACTAGTTGCATTAATAAGGAAAAAGATTTGGTTCCTAAAGTTGAGGAGAAAGATGAATGGGTTATTGATAATGGTTGCTCTCATCATATGACCAGTGATAAGAGTAAGATTGTGAGTATGGAAAATTATTATGGTGGTGTAGTAAGATTTGGAGATGGCAAAGTTGGTATAATCCACAGTAGAGGTTCTATTTCTCTTCATGGTAAGCATAATACTAATGATGTCTCATATGTTGAAGGTCTAAAGCATAATATTTTGAGTGTTGGATAGATGGTTGATAAGGGTTATGACTTGCAATTCAAGAATGGAAAATGTGAGATCTTGAGTAGCTCTGGAATTGAGATTGCATTAGGTACAAAGACTAAAGGTAATATCTTCCACTTGAATGTTGGTGGTAAAAGTTGTTTGATTTTTCAGATTGATGAAAGTTGGTTATGGCATAGAAGGATGTGTCATGTGAACTTTGATTGCATGGTTAAGATAAGTTCTACTCAAGTAGTGAGAGATCTTCCTAAGTTTGTAAAGCCTACTAATCCAGTATGTAAGGAATGTCAATTAGAGAAGCAAACAAGAGTTACTTTCAAAAGAAAACAATAAACTTCTAATGGAATATTGGATCTTGTGAATACTTATCTATGTGGTCCTTCTAGAGTGATAATAATGTAGGGTGATAGGTATTTCATGTTGTTGATTGATGACTATTCAAGGATGATGTGGATTACTATCTTAAGGGAGAAGTCTGAAGCCTTGGAGAAGTTCAAGATTTTCAAAGCTATGGTTGAGACTGAGATTGGATTGAAGCTGAAGTGTCTGAGATCTGATAGGGGTGGTGAATTTACTTCTAGTAAGTTCAATACCTTTTGTGAAGAGCATGGATTAAAGAGATAGTTATCTGCTCTGCGGACCCCTCAACAAAATGGTGTTGTGGAGAGGAAGAATAGAATAGTTTAGGAAGCTAGAAAAACCATAATGATTGAAGGAAATGTTTCGTATATCTATTGGAGAGAAGTTGTGAGTACTGCAGTATATACTTTGAATTGGGTGCATATCAAAGGTAATACAAGTAAGACTCCTTATGAGTTATGGTTTGGTCATGTTCCTATAGCTAGATATTTCAAAAAATTTGGAAGTAAATGATATATTAAAAGAGATGAAGATCTAAGGAAGTTTGATGCTAGATGTGATGAAGGAATCTTTCTTGGTTATTCTACTAAGAGCAAGGCCTATCAGTGTTATAATAAGAGATTGAGAAAGATAGTTGAAAGTGCTAATGTGAAGGTTGATGAAGGAAATGTGAGATAGATAAGATCTTGTGGATATGATTCAGATGATTAGGATGTCAATGCAGATAAAGGAAAGCAAGTATAGACCCAGAACCTAGTGCAGATTGTTCTAGAAAAGCCTAAGAATGAAGAAGAAGGTACTAGTGCTAGTGTAGAAGAAAGAGCTCAAGAACTTCTAAAAATCATGAAAATCCTAAGACTCTCAGGTATGTAAGGTTAAATCATTTAGAGAATCAGATCATAAGTGATAAGAATAGAGGTGTGATTACTAGGAGAAGAATTGTTGAAGAGTATTGCTTAATTTCTAAGTTTGAACCTAAAGATGTTAATGAATCTTGTAAAGATGAAAATTGGGTTAAAGCAATGGAAGAAGAGTTGAACTAGATTGATAAGAATAATACATGGATTCTTGTTCCTAGACCTAAGGATAAAAATGTAATTGGAACTAAATGGGTGTTTCAGATTAAGTTGGATGAAAAAGGTGAAGTGGTTAGGAACAAAGCAAGACTTGTTTGTAAGGGTTATTCTCGGATGGAAGGAATTGATTTTGAGGAGACTTTTTCTCTGGTAGATAGAATTGAAGCTATTAGATTATTTCTTGTTTATGTTGCTTACAAAGATTTCAAATTTTATCAGATGGGTGTCAAGTTAGCCTTTCTTAATGGTGAGTTGGAAGAGGAAGTCTACATTGAGAAACTGGATGGTTTTTAGTTGACAGATCAGAAAGATGTGGTTTACAGATTAAAGAAAGCACTGTATGGATTGAAGCAAGCCCTAAGAGCTTGATATGCTAGATTAGATAGGTATTTGATGAAGCTTGAATTTAATAAAGGTACTATTGATAGTAATCTATACTTCAAGATTGATAATGATAACATCTTGATTGTTGAAGTTTTTGTTGATGATATTATTTTTGGTGAAAATGATGGTTTGTGCCATAAGTTTACTAATGATATGCAAAATGAGTTTGAGATTTCTATGATTGGTGAGATGAAATTCTTTTTGGGATTGTAAATTACTCAGTTGGATAAATGTATTTTTATATCACAGTCTAAGTATGTGAAGGAATTGTTGAAGAAGTCCGGTTTAGATGATACAAAGCCAGTTGGTACACCTATGGTGACCAGATGTAAATTGACTAAGGATGATGACTCTTTGAAAGAAAAATAGACTAGATATAGATCTATGATTGGTGGTTTTTTGTATTTGACTCAAGTTAGACAAGATATTATGAATGTTGTGTGTCTTGTTTCTATATTTCAAGTTGATCCTAAGGAATCTCATGTTGTTTCTATGAAAAGAATTTTTAGATATTTGAAAGGGGTAGTTGTTTTTGGTTTGTGGTATCCTAAAGATGATGACTTTACTTTGAGTGATTTTATTGATGTTGATTGGGTAGGTAATTTGGATGATAGAAAGAGTACTAGTGGTGGTGCATTTTTCTTGGGTAAGAGATTGGTTTCATGGATGAGCAAGAAGCATAATACAATTTCTTTATCTACTACAGAAGCTGAATACATTGCTGCTACTAATAATTATACTCGGGTGGTATGGATGAAATAGACGTTGATAGATATCAGAGTGGTTTATGATGAGCCTACTGCTATATATTGTGATATTTCAAGTGCTATCAACATTTCTAAGAATCTAGTGCTACATTCTAATACCAAGCATATATCAATCAAGTTTCATTTCTTTAGAGAGAAGGTGAATGAGAAGGAAGTCAGATTGGATTATGTATCTACAAAGGAACAAATTACAGATATCTTCACAAAGCCTTTTCCTAAGGATACATTTGAGTATCTCATGAGAAGCTAGGGGTGATTGCCCCTTGTGATGGGAACTAGGATGCATGAAGTTGCATCAGTCTGATGAACTTCATAGAGATATCTTGTGATCCGAATTGATGAGTGTGGCTACTACTTAGGGGGAGTAGTCAATGTTGTGGTTTAGTTGTTCATATTTGGTTGTTTTTCAAAGGGAGAGAGATTATCTAGTTAAGGGGAGAAGAGCATATATATGTGCCTTATGCATTGATGTCAAAGGGGGAGAAGAGCAGGTGGAAAATTGTTATATCTTGTGCATGATCTCAGGGGGAGATTGTTGGTTGTTAATTTATTTCTTTGCATTGATTGTTTTTGACATTCATATGTTTCCATCAATGCCAAAGGGGGAGATTGTTGGATATTGCTGAGAAGTTTGCTGGAATGATGTGTTGTCATTGATGTCAACATAAACCTCTGTGTTTTCTAGTGCTAAAGTCAAATTAAATGAGTTGGTTTGGCTTATGTGTTGTAGATGAGCTATTGCAGATAAAAGGGTTTCTAGTATGTTGTCTGTAGATTTTTCATTCCCATTTGCAGATGTTTGTATGATGATTTGATCAAGCTATGAGGTATGGTATTGTGGATGGTTATTCAGTTTCTTATGTTGTTCAGTGTTTTGGATTTCACTCCGGAATTTCAATATCTTGGTTTGTGGATTTGGAAGAGTATTTGATAAATTCATATGTTTCCTCAATTCAAATAGTTCATGATCTGGAAGTCTACAAGTGAGTCTTTTAGTTTGACAGTCTGTATAGTTGATGTTCTTGAGGTTCGGTATAATGATGTTGAAGATTCTAGTATGTGGTGATGTTGTGGTTTTTCCTATGGTAGTTCACATTGCATGTGGATGTTTCTAGATCATGTTATATTCATGTTCATGGTCTGCATTAATCGTTGTGTGCATTATTGATCATTTTTTGATCCAGTGGTGTTCTTCATGTTATGCAACATTCATGATGATTGTAGAGTGTCACAGATGTTCGAGGCATAAATCTTGATGGTGTTTCTTATTTGCGGTATTGATTTGGGTTGAGACTATGTCTTAGCTAACATTGTTTTGGTCTACATGTATTAATGTAGTGTGTGAGGTTATTTCTTTGTATTTTGTGTTGATGGTTGAACTGACCTTGAAATATAGGTTGATGATTTGTATAAATATATGTAATAATCATGTGAGATATGTATCTGCGTGTGTGAACAATGACTTGATCTTTCAATAAGCAGAGGAGAAGTGCGAAGAAGTGGGAAAGAGAAGAGTTTATGTTATGCGCTTAAACATAACCATAACCAAGCATGAGGAGATGTTATTTTATTAGTTCATGATTATCCAGATGTAATCTAAATGTTTCTTTAAGGTGGTGAGCCTTCCCAAGGGTTGTAGCCCTTCTTGTTATATGATTTGAGTAGTGAGCTCTAGGCAATGTGCTCGAATGCATGTGGATTCCCCATTGTAATATTTCATTTACTCCTAACAGGGTATTATCTCATTGTGGGTAGGTTCCCACCGTGGTTTTCCCTTAACCGGGTTTTCCACATAAAAAATATTGGTGTAATGTGTGTTATTGATGTGGTGTTGATTTGTGCTTTCATTGTTAATTATCCAATCTAAATTTAAGTTTGAATTAAGTAAAGTTTTGTGATAAACCTACTTCACCCCCATCCTCTCTCAGTTTCTTGCATTGTTTCCAACAATCAAAAGTTCTTGTCAAGGGTTTTTTGTTTTTCTCATAAGAAATTTAAACACAAATATTTGTGTATATTAAAAAAAATCTTGAAACCCTATGTGTGCTATGTCCAATTTTGTCTATAATGGTGTACCTCAAGGATGAGCTCTGAGGTGGCACTATGAGGAACTCTTAGTAAACAAGGTGAAAGGACAAAAAATCATTTGTGACCTATTCAAATCAAAGATGTGGAGATTTTGATGGCCATATTTTGGATTGCAAAAATAGGAAATCCAATAAAATCTAACATGCAGATTTTTGGGGATAGTCTTGACATCGAGGAGTTAAGCGGGATTATATATATAGAGGACAAATCTATCTTCTCATTCACAACCTTGAGAAAGAATGGAAGAATCATTTGGAGTGAAATACATGTGTGCAGGTTCAAAATTAGTTCACGAAATGCTAGGGGAATAGGTGTATATTTTGTTCCAGCAAGGAAATAAGGAAAAAAAAGGGTATAGTCAAAATCCTTGGCCCGTATTTTTGGTCTAGGGGTCATGTGCATGACAGAGAAGTGTATTAAAATTTGTTTGTACCCATCATCCAGATTCTAGGATACACTCTCAATGCGAATGGGATAGTGAGACACATGGTCAAGGAGGAGAATGTATCAAGTGTTATGACAGATTTAGACCAGCTCAGGATAGTGCCTGCATCTCATATAATAATGGGATATTTTGATTTAAATGTTGAGGCCAAGAAGACCAAAATGCTAAAGGCATGGAATCTATATAAGATGGGAGTTGGGCAACTATACTCTCTGAACAAGATTTTTGCATTCATGGAGGATAATAAAGATTTCTTCCCTAAAGTGGTTGTAGAAAGACTAATAGTAATTAGACATAAAATTGGTTATGTCTATCACTGATATAATCCTAGCTATGTAATCTCATCTTTTGAATTAATAGAAAGGGTACTACCCCCTACTACCAGACTTATCCAAAAAAAAAAATCCAATTTTGTATATTGCCATATCACGATTGAACCTATAACATTTGGCATTCTTTTCTAAGATTTGATGAGGTTAGGGGAATAAAATAGTGGTTCAACACATCGTTATGATGATAAATAAGGTTTTCTTCATGTGTTATTCAACTTAGTTTACTGATTGTTTTGACAGATAGAATAGTGCTTCCCATGGTTATTACTAAGTTAAAATAAATGAATGAGCATAAAAGTTCAATGGAGGGGATAAGAGTTTTCTAAATACATGTATAAGTATTTTTCCTTGGTCCTCTTTGATTGTAAATCTTGATAATGTCTTGAAATTGTAGGTTTCCTTCGACTTTGCTGGTTAGCCACTTCCCGTTGTCTCAATGAACACTATTTGACGAAAGTGTATTTTATGAAACCCTAAATAAATATTATCTAAATTCAAATACGCATTTATTGCATCCAACTTGTCCTATGTGGCACTAATTCATGGCTATGCTGAAATTATTTTTGATTTTTGCCTCTACTTCTAAGATTTTTCAAATAAAAATACCTTATAATTTCCGATGTTAAATTTATTAAACCCCTATGTCCTTAATATATTTATAATATATTGTTTTTTATTTTTAAGATATTAAACCCCTCAATATGAATGAATGTGATATAATATTGCCTATCCGGTGAAGCCCCCATGAAGCATACATGGTAACAGTTGGGGCACCAGTGAGAGCTAGACACAGTGGAGATAGACAATCCAACTACTACATCATCTGGGATAGGAGGTTGGGATAACTATTTCCCATGCTTGATGATGGTGTAATTCAGTGTGGCAACTACAAAAAGAGTTTGTATCTCCCTATATTCCTTTAGGGCTACAAGGATCCTAACGTGAACAACATGTTTCAAAGCTAGTGGTACCTTAATAGAGCGGTTGTGTACCTGTTGAGACCCTAGTCTATCATGGAAAGAGCATCCACCTCTACTATGAAACTCCCTCATACCAAAATAACTAGGTATCTGATTAAGGATAACTCACACTATAGTTTTCTCAAAAAATATAAAGGCACCTCATAATTATTGCAAGGAGGTTGGTTGAAGACTATCCATAACCTATCTCAAAAATTAGTTTTCATGGGCACATGAATACACCAATGTATCATAAATCTCTTGAATACACCAATGTATCATAAGTCTCTTGAATACACCAATTTATCATAAATCACTTTGAATTAAGAGGTAGAGTGTCATTGGATTGAGGATATGTGAAAAGAGAATGTATTTGTTCTTTGCTTATTTCTTTATTTTTAACTTCATCATAGGATAGGCCATTTGCATAATAGTTGCGAGATGAATCCCTAGATGTTTTCCATTCAATTACTTGTTTGGAAACTTTATATACACTTGTCAACATTATTTCTAAGGTTGTGGCAAGGGACTCATGGTGTTGGCATTTTGATGCCTTCAATCTAGACAGTAATTGAGAAATAGTCATTCTATTTTGTGTCAAACAACCTAATAAATCCTCCTATGTTTTGAGAAGGGTTTATTGGATGAGTTAGAGGGTTTCCCATCTAAGGAATATCATCGAAGTTTTCTTTAGGGTTATTAGGAGTCAAATTTTGTTCAAAGTCATTATTTCGATCATCTGATATCAACTTTAAAAAATAAAACCAAATTAATCAAAAACAATAAATTTTTTAATAAAAAACAACTAAAATTGCACAAATAAATTCTCACTTACCTTTGTGATGTCATGGCATGGTGAATTTGTTGATACCAACAAAAACACATATGGTTTTTGCTTCATTTTTTTTAAAAGAGTTTTGCTCATTGTCATGCTGGTCGTGGGTTAGAATGACCCAGTCGACCATTTTTAGAAAAAAATATAATCAGAAAAACACTATCGAGTTACTTTTATTTTAAAACCCCGATCACGTTTATATTATAAGTTTAATACGTATGGGGTTTTAATTCTAAAACACCATACAAATTAAGGCTTATCTTTTCTGAGCCATAACGTATTCAGATTATTTGATTTTTTAAATAACCCAAACACATTACCTATGTTTTTGGGTTTTCTTCACTGAGTAGCCACTTTTTTGCTCACCATATTTGTGCACATACCCTTATAGAATGTGGAACAACTATCTTGTGTAAGGCCTTTTGGAGCATCATGTGGTATGTAGACAAATCTTGAACCAATTCTCAATGTGAGATCTTAGTTAGAGTACCAAGAAGCTTCTTAATAAGATCATACTCCTTACTAAATTGTTGAGTAATATGAGGTTTGGAAGGAAGCACTAGTTGAGGAGGAATAAACGAAGGAACAAATATTATACAATTAGGTTTCTTATTGTTTTATAGTGTTATATGTGTGAGCAACTGTATTATAATATGGTTGTTGTGAAACTTTTTTATTAGGTCTATTAGGGTTGTATTTTAAGTTTCCTAAGGTTGGGATTTTTGTTTTGCTTTGGCCTTGGTCTGTTCATTTTAAATCTTTATGGTGGGTTTTCTTTTCGACCAGTGACTTGTTTTCTCAGTTGCCTTGTGCTTAAGTTTGTCCTTCATGGGTTTCATCTCATCTAGAACCAACCATATGTCCTAATGCTTCCTTCTCAGTCAGTTTTTCTAATAAATGAAAATCTTAAGCTTGTGGTGTCCCTCCTATTTTCATGAGCCCAAGGTTTTGGCCACTTCTGCACAATGTCCTAAAGACATAACTTAATTCTTGTGACTTAAGTTGTTTTTATGTGGGAATTGGTCATTAAAGCCCTCAGTACACATTAAAATGTTTTATGTGCCTTATTGAGATTTCAAGTGCCATCTAATGTGGTAGCTTTACATTGATCCAAAGGGTAACTTGGGACTCGATGAAGCCTTCTCTTCTCTTTTATCGAGTCTCGAGTGGTTTTGTTTGTTGCAGGAAGTCTAAGAATCTAAACCTATGGTGTTTGGTGAGTTGTTATATGGATTTTACTGATTCCCAAGTCATGCCATAGAGTGCAGGCATCAATGTACTCAAAGGTCGGTGAAGTCTTTATTTTGGCTTGGTGAGTGTCCAAGGGGAATAGTTTAGAGATGATCTTTGAGGGAAACTCAAAACTCGATGAGATTTTTTCCTTCTCTCTGTGAGTTTCTGAGCAAGTGGAGATAAAATGCTTTGTCAGCAGATGAAAGGGTTCAGTGTGTCAGCTCAAGACACGATGAGATTACATGGAAATTTTCAACGAGCATCTGAGAATGAAGGCATGGACATGATAAAGTTTGGGTGGCCCATAGTATGATTTATTGAATAAGATTCCCTCGGGCAAGGAGATTCAAATTTCACTAGTCACTGTTGATTGGTTTTGATCAAAGGATGAGATTTAAATTTGTATTAGTGCTCATTTGTGCCACAAAAGTTCAAACGAATTACATTTATGAAGTAAAGACTAAAGGTTAAAAGTTGGTGTTTCATTTTTTCAGTCCATAGAAAATTTCAAAGAAGAGAAAGTGTAAAGTTAGGGTTCCTATGAAGAATTCATACCATTTTTAGCATTATCAACCAGTCAAGCTAAAACCAGTAAGTTGCTTAGCTCTTTTTTCTGTTGTTAATTTGAGATTATATCAAAAGGAGAGTGGGATAATCAATCGTAACCTTAGGCCAAGTCTATAGAATTTGAGAGGGATATTTAGAACGAGAACATGATGTCCACTTCTTCAAAATTTTCACAGTCAAATGAACCCAAGACAAAAAGGTAGAAAAAGGAAAATAACCTTCATGATGATCTAATTGCTTTATTACCCGAGTCATCATATAGGCCAAAGACAGGGGTCTGTGTCCCAAAGTTTTCTGATAAAGAGGGTAATTGCTAAGAGAGTTGTTTTAAGCTTAGAGGACATCATATTTTCAAGTACATATTCTTGAAGTCAAAATTTGCTATCCCAAAGTGTAATCCTTGAAGGTTAGGGCTTGTGAGGCTGGTAGTTCCAAATGTTTTTGTCAACCTATATTTAATCAAAGCCTTGGCCTAGTGTTATAACCTTGTTGATAGGTACATTAAACTTGTAAATGGAAGTTTGCTTGATATTATGAGAGAGAAGATTTTGGAAGTTTTTGACATGGAGGATTGTAGAGATTACACCACAAAGATTGACTTGGTGAGTTTAAAAGAAAAATATGATGCTACGAAGGGTTTCTATAGAAGAAAATAGTTGCCTATGCACAAACCTAGATATAGAGGAAATTTACACCAATTTGCTAGGACAAAGAGACCTCCCTATAAAGTGGATTTATTTTAAAAATATTTTGAAATGAAATACTATGTAATCTATCAAGTACTAGGATATGAAGGATATCCTCTCATGCCTGAAGAAATAATGTTTCTATCTTGTGATGTTCAAAGTGATATTGGCTATAGGACATATGATCATCCCCAATTTGTTGCAAATGTAATTCATGATACATTGGTCAAAATCCAACAAGGTGGTGCCACAAAAACATTCAAATGGTATTCTCTATTAATGCATATGCTACTGTATCAAGGATAAAATTTTAATGTGTGGGGACTAGGCCTCCATGTAAAGGTGCTTTACCAAAATGGTATAAGAAAACCAGTCCAATTGTGGACTTCAATCTGGGACTGTGGCTATGAGAATTCTCGAGCCCTTATGCTTGAGAAACATTTTATAAGAAGGATATACATTACTTGTGGTATAGAATTGCCTAGGTTGACAAAGAAGGTAATGAATTTCCTAAGGCCAAAGGGAAAGGAGAGGGAAATTAAAGTTAGTATCAATCATAATTGGGTTGATTGGTACTTAGTTGAGGATTATAACTATATAAGAGTTTATGGATTTAGTGGGAAGACAAATATTTTACCATTCATTGTGCCAAATAGAATAAATTGCTTTGGAGATAGTTTGGCAAATTTTTGAGGTTGTTGCCCCTTTTAGGACACAGGCCAATGGATCTTTCCTTCCCATGTATCTTGAGATTAGTGATTTTATGATCAACTCTAATAAAGGTTATGAGAAAGCAATTGAATTGCTTGATTCTCTTCATTTGTCAATTGGGCTAACAGCCAAAAAATTTAACTCAAAAGGATATTATTCTTCTACTAAGAAGGCAATCACACTAGGGAAAGTTGAGCATGAGTTTATTATGAATGAATAATTAATGAGAAATTATAAATCTTATGAGGAGATAAAGGCAAGGAGGTCAGCCTACTTTAAAGTGGAAAATATTGAAAGTCGAAGGCGGCTTGAGGATCCTTCTTACCACAATTTATTTCCAGATGAATTCAATAGAGTCCAAAAGATGGAGTTGTTCATTCAAAATTCCCCTACTATTGTTTCTAACTTGTCTATTCTTCCACCTCTATCCTTGAGTCCATCTAACTTTGCAGTAGGAGGACTAGTGGTGGCCCCACCATTAGCTCAAATATCTTTGGTCCCATCTTCTAGTACTAAAATATAGTAGTTGATGAAGAAGTTGAGCAACAAGAAGGGTATGAGGTGGAAAAATAAGTGAGGATGCAACCTTATATACCTCCTAATGACCAAAATGATGACATTATTGAAATAAGTAATTACTTGGCTGAAGATGTAAGAAGAAAGGCTTTTGCAACATTTTTATCTGATGATGCGTTTATTTGTTCAAAGGAATTTAAATTGTTTTATACAAATTGAAAGGAAGAGAATTAATTGATAAACAAGCTGGCATCCCCAATGAGCAGTGTGAAGAATATAAGAAAAAATTCTAAGAAGGTGTGAAATAGGAGTTCGAGAGAATGACACTTGAGAAGGGGAGAGAATTGTTGAAGGACATTGGTTGTTTGATGATTCCAGGGATGGATTTCTTCCTATATTGTTTTTGATCATTTGAGGAGAAGCCAAGGAATTGAATTTTGTCTTACTGATGTAGGGCTAGACAAGCTATGTTTTGGATCAGATTTCATGACCTGAGACAAGAATTGGTCAATGTGGTGCTTATATCCAGAGGGAAAGAAGCTAGTAACAATCACTGACCCACAACAAGTCTTGGCGCAGTTTATGGTTTATAGATTGAAAGATATTTAAACTACTGAGGTTGCAGAATTGAATGTGAACACAACTCTTTTCAACAAGGAAAAGGTAGAAGAGCAATAGGAAAAAATTGCACAACTCATAAAAGAGAATAGTGACTTAAAAGACGCACTGGGAATGTCTGTGGGTAGGGCCTTTTATTGGAAGCAGAGGCTACAACATCAAAATTGAAAATAGATATTATACTTGAGAAGGGTAAAAGAGAAGAAGCAAAGAGATAGTTGGTCAAGGTACAACAGGAAGTAGTATCCTCGAAGAGGGATCTCAAGATGAATAGATTTAGGCTTGTTCAAAATCTCATTAAGGTAAAATTTGAGTGAATGTTGCCTCATTTGCAAGCCATGTGGACCAAACATCAAGAGATTATTCAAGTCATCTAGAGACAATGAGAAATAGAGATTCATCTAAAGCTTGTGACGAAATATTTATCTAAACAACAACAACTACTTTATTGTCTTCACAAGTTTTCTAAATCTATTGAGGATGAGAAAAAGGGTCCATGGGAAAACATGTCGAGTGAATTGGAACTTACAATGTTAGAAGTTGATGCATGGCTAGTTGAGCACCACAAGTTTCACATACAAGTAGCCAAATCTCTATGTAGGTTCAACCAGTTGCAAGGCACTCCTCCCCCACCATTCATAAAGGACAATGGAGAATACAAAACAAAGCTGGAATGGAGGATGAAGATTGGGAAATATATTTTGCATAACATAATTGATAAAATCATAGATGATGCAAATAAATTAGAAGAAAATTTGTAGGTATAACTAAGTGGTTTATATGAGCTAGAATACAATGTTAGAACTTTGAATAGATTAAATGCCTCTTTAGTAAGCCCAGTGTATAGTGCTCATCTTGATGCCTTCTGTCAGCTTTTACTTAAGGAGAGGTAAATAATAAAATGAGTAGAGATTTCAATCTTGTGGTCACTCTTGACCAAAAACATTATGTTTGTTTTACACCTCATTTCCAATGTGACTTACAAATGACATATGAGAATCACCTTTATCTTCTTTTCCAACTCAGCAAAAAGTGCAACAACCAAGAAAGTGGTTATGAGGGAATCATTATTAGTTGTGAATTAATTTATCTCTCTTTTATTTTGCTTCTTGTTTCATGTGATGTCCTTCGTGTATTCTTCTATTATGAAATTGAATTTTGACAAGTGGCAAAGCAACTTGAAGCACTCTATAAAAGGGAATTCAAGGTCATTTGCCAAGGGTTCTGAAATGTTTTTGAATGGACTGAGTGATTAAATAGAATTTTCTTTGTATATTGAGTCTGATAGAGTCTGTCTTTGGTGAATTGTATTGTTGCAAGCATGGAAGACTAATAAAAATATTGTCATAGATTGTCTCCTTTCTATGTTGGCATGATTGACATAACTAATGCAGATGTAGAATGATGACTAAACCGGTAAAGGATTGTTTGTGATGACAATGTGATGAAGAGATTGAGATTGCATGATTGGATGACTTTGATCAGTTATTTATGTTGTCATTGATGGAAACTGATGTTTACTACATTTTATTTTGTCATCTTCATCTTTTTGGTCTACCAGAAAGTTCTTACCCATAAAGAAACAGGAAACTGGGAATTAGGACCTTAACTAGTAAACGAGGAAATGTTTTGATTAGATCTAGCGAATGGTGATGATTGAAGTGTTGCAGTTTGGAATGTGAGTTTGTGTCATTGTAATATGTATCTGATCAGAACCGCATCATGTTTTGGTTATCGAAAGTCATGTTTATGATTTTTGTTATATTTTTGTTAGGGTTTAAGAAGGGTTTAAGGACTGGTAAATAATTCTCTTAACCAGTAATAATGTTTGGTTTAGTGGTGATCTACATAAAGTTCAAATCTTCATGATGATGTGGCACAAACCATGTGAAGTGTTTGAATGATGTTTTGGCGCGTTTGAAGAGCGAATTTCTTGGGAATATGAAAAGTGCTTAGCAGAGTGTTCTAAGGATTTGACTTTATATCAGATTGAGATGCAGTGATCATTCAATAGTTGTAATTGATTGCTATGATCCTTTTGATGATCTCTAATGAGTTGTAAAGATCTATGATGTTCTATGTTGTAAGTCTTAGGATTTTGTAACTAACTAAGTTGAAAAGGTTATTTAGGTTGGTATAATTGATATTTATTGTGTCGATGGTTTTTGAGAAAAGTGTGAAGCCAAACCAGAGTATGAGATCTTCCCGAGTGTAGCAGATTTGGGGCAAAATTGGATCAAATCAAGCAAGCGGTTAAGTGTTATACCCAGATCATTCACTATTGTTCTCTAACAATTACAACAACAAAATCCCTTAACCAGTAGGTCCTAATAGGCCTTTCATTGTAAATCCCTTAACTAAGTAGCTCAACATCTGAGTGTTAAATCCTCTTGCGAGGTTGATCCTAACAGGTCAAAACTCTTAACAGGGCTCATCATCTAAATCCCTTAACCGGGTGACTCCTAACAGGGTCTGCTCCTAACAGGGCATCATTGTAAGCTTCTAATCGGGCTAGGCTCCTAACAGGGTGCATTCTGAAAGAGTGCACAATTTTTGTGGGTACCAATTCCCAATGTGTTTTTTCCCTATTTGGGTTTCCACGTGAAAAACATGGTGTTCATATGGTGAATGTTTTTATGTGTTGTTATGCTTTACTTTCAGTTTATGCACGTTGATGAACACTTAATGAGTAGTTCTGATAAATCGGTTTAATAGTTGGTTATCAATGATTACCGGTAATGGTAAAGAGTTTATTACTGGTTTATGATTGATTTGGTGAAGTTTTGCAAGTTCAAGTTTTAAGTTTGAATTTTTTTGTTAATACTGATTACCCCCCCCCTCTTAGTATTAACCGGATCCTCTAAGATTAACAATTGGTATCAGAGCATTGGTCCTTTGTGTGGAGAAAGCTTAACAGCTTGAGGGAAAGATCCTAAAGAAAAATGATGAAGAAGGAGGGTCCCAAGTTTACCAAGGACAACTACCGGATATAGAAAGACTAGATGAAGATATACATTAAAGGATTGGGTGCTCAAGTTTTGGAATCAAGTGATAAACAAGTATGTCACTCTTACTACCAACCCCTTGACATCGAATGAGCTTAAAGAACAACAATAAAACATTCAAGCCTTGGAAGCAATTGTAAGTACTTTATTTGATTCTGAGTATATAGATATTCATGGATTAGAAACTACATTTGAGGTATGGGAGAAATTAGAATTGATTTATGGAGGAGATGAACATGTTCAAAGATCAAAATAAGAAAGTTTAAGAGGCAAATTTGATGACATGAAAATTGTTGATGGTGAGAACATTGCACACTATGGTCAAAGGATTAAAGAAGTTGTAGGTGGTATTAAGAGTGCAGGAGGTAAGATTGGTGATGATATTGTTGTTAGTAAAATTCTTAGAACTCTCCTGCCACAATATGTTATTAGAGTTTATGCAATTCAAGAACATCTATTTCTAAAGATAAAGTCATTGTTGATTCTCTTATTGGAAATTTGACTGCATTTGAGTTAAACAACTTTGATAATAGTGTTTCAAAACCATCTGAATCTACTTTTAAACCTTCTGTAACTAGTACATCTATGAAGAAAGGAAAGGATATTTGTCATAATCATGATTGCAGGTCTAGTCATGGTGGTAGCAGAGGTGAGGATGATAATGAAAATCATCTAATGGAACTTGAGGTACTATTGGCTTAAAAATTTATGAGAGGCACTGGTAAGTATAAAGGTAAATTATCCTTGAAGTGTTTTTCCTAAAATAATATTGGACACATTGCTGCAAATTGTCTTAACGGTGATAGAAAGGAAAAGTTTAGTAAATTTAAAGGAAAAAGACAGAAACATTGCTATGTTGCGGTGGATGAAGGTGTGACTGATGAAGAATCAAAAGAAGATGACAATGAGGAGAAAGTGTTTGTTGTTGTGAAGAAAGATTTGACTGATGAAAAGGCATTGGTGTCTCACAAGGATAACATTGATGAATGGGTAATAGATATTGGTTGCTCACACCACATAACCGGTGATAGAAACAAGTTCTTATCCCTTGAAGAATTTGATGGTGGTGTAGTAAGGTATGGTAACAACTTGCCCTGCATGGTTAAAGGTAAATGAACTATTTTATTGAATGGAAAAAGTAATGCAGATGGTGTCTTTTGGGTTGATGGATTAGAACATAACCTTTTGAGTGTTGGTCAATCAAATGATAAGGGATATCTTCTAGAACTTAAAAGTGGAGTGTGCAAGATTCTTGAAAGTAATGGAGAATTGATTGTTACTCGAAAGAAGACAAGAGGTAATTTGTTTCATCTTAATACTAATGTGAATAGTTGTTTGGTGGCAAAGATTGAAGACAACTGGTTATGGCACAAGAGGTTTTGTCATGTTAATTTTGACAATGTGATAAAGGTTAGGAAATCAAGTATTGTCAAAGGATTTCCCTAGCTTATTAAACTAGATAATGTGTTATGTAAGGATTTTCAGATGGGTAAGATGACTTCTGTATCGTTTAAGAGTAAGTCTTTCTCTTCAGAAAATATTCTAGATTTGGTTCATACTGATCTTTGTGGTCCTATGAGGACTAAGATCTATTTTGGTGATAGATATTTCATGATTTTCACTAATGATTTTTCCAAGATGATGTGGGTAACTTTTCTAAGAGAAAAGTCTAAGGTTCAGTAAATTCAAAGCATTCAAAGCTTTAGTTGAGAAAGAAACCGAGAATAATTTGAAATTTTTGAGATCTGACTAGGGAGGAGAATTTACTTCTAATGAGTTTGTGAAGTTTTGTGATGAACAGGGAATCAAGAGGCAGATGTCAGCTCCTAGAACTCCACAACAGAATGGGATAGTAGAAAAAATGAATAGAACAATTGTTGAAGCTGCTAGAACCATGTTGATTCAAGGTGAAGTACCAAAAATGTTTTCGAGAGAAGCACTTAGCATTGATGTTTACACTTTGAATCGGGTACTTGTCAAGAGAGGTAACAACAAAACACCTTATGAATTATGACATGGCAAGACTCCTAATGTAAGTTACTTTAAAAAATTTGGGAGTAAATGTTTCATTAAATGTGATGATTTCATTGGAAAGTTTGATGCAAAGTGTGATGAAGGTATTTTTCTTGGTTACTCTACAAAGAGTAAGGCTTTGAAATGTTATAACAAGAGAACAAAAAGGATCATTGAGAGTGCAAATGTGAAGGTAGATGAACTCTCAGAGAAATATGATAAGACTAGTAGATCTAAACCTGAGAAAGATGAAGAAAAACTTGTGTTTATTGAACCGGAAGTACAAAAGAATGATGAGCAAGAAAATGCAAAAATAGGTGCTCAACTGGTAAATGAAGAAAGTGATGAAGGAAGAAGATGAAGAACATGAAGTAGAAGGCACAACACCGAAACTAGTAATACCAAGATATGTCAGACTGAATCATTCATAAGAACAATTATAGGAGATAAAAATGCTAGTGTACAAAGAAGAAGGAAAATTAGAGAAAACTCTTGTCTGATTTCTACTATTGAGCCTAAAATAGTAAGAGAGGCATTGAAGGATGATGGTTGGACTAATGCTATGAATGAGGAATTGGATTAGATAGAGAAGAACACGACATGGACACTTGTTCCCAGATCGGAAGACAAGAATGTGATTGGCACTAAATGGGTCTTTAGAAACAAGTTGAATGAAGAAGGCAAGGTTGTGAGGAAAAAAGCAAGGTTGGTATGCAAAGGCTATGCACAAGAAGAAGGAGAAGATTATGGAGAGACCTTTGCATCGGTGGCAAGACTGGAAGGAGTAATAATGTTACTTGCTTATGCTGCATTTAAAGGCTTTAAGGTCTACTAGATGGATGTTAAATCTACTTTTCTTAATGACATCCTTGAGGAAGAAGTGTACATTGAACAACCAGATGGATTTTATTTGTTTGAGGATAAAGATACGGTTAGAAAGTTACATAAGGAACTGTATGGATTGAAGCAGGCACCAAGAGCGTGGTTTGAAAGATTGCATGCACACCTAATCAAGATAGGATTCTAGGGTACCAGTGATGACAGTAACATATATCTTAAGACTGATGGAGACAGAGTGTTGATAGCTGAAGTATTTGTAGATGATATAATTTTTGGAGGTGATGATGATTTATGTATGGCTTTTGTTGAGGAGATGAAGAAAGAAATTGAGATGTCTCTTATTGGTGAGATTAAGTTTTTCATTGGGTTGTAGGTCCAGTAATTGGATGGTGGAATATTTATATGTCAGAGCAACAATGTAAAGGAAGTGTTGAAAACATTTGGCATGGAGGATTGTAAACTAGTTGGTACTCCGATGGTGATAGGTTGTAAATTGTCTAAACAAGATGATTCACCCTTTGTTGATGAAAAATAATACAGGTCAATGATTGGTAAGTTGCATTATGTTGTTCATAGTTGGCTTAATATTGCACATGTTGTTGGTTTGGTTGCTATATTTCAGAAGGATCCCAAGGAGACTCACTTGGTAGCGGTGAAAAGAATATTCCAGTACTTGAAAGGAAAAATAGATTATGGCCTATGGTATCCTTATAAAAAATGATTTTTCTTTGGAAGTGTTTATTGATGCAGATTGGGCAGGCAATGTTGATGACCAGAAAAGCACTATCGGTGGAGATTTTCTTCTTGGAGGTAGATTGGTTACTTGGACAAGTAAGAAGCAAACTTGTGTATCATAGTCAACAATAGAGGTATATTATGTTGCAGCATCAATGAATTGCACACATGCAATCTAAATGAGACGTGTTAGAAGGTTTTAAACTTGATATGTCTGAACCGGTAACTATTTATTGTGACAATACAAGTGCAATTAATATTTCAAAAAATCTTGTATTACATGCAAGAACTAAACACATAGAATTGAAATATCACTTTCTAGGGGAGAGAGTGCAGGAAAAATAAGTCAAAATGGAGTATGTGACAAGCAAAGAGCAGCTAGCAGACATTTTCACAAAACCATTTCCAAAGACTACCTTTGAGTACCTCAGAGGTAAATTAGGGGTTAGACCCCTACATAAGAAAAAATAGGATGTAGGAGATGAATCAATCCAATATGCTTATTGAAATTTTTTTACTATGGATTGATGAAATGGTGGCTACTCTGCAGGGGGAGCAACTTCGATGAGATTTGCAAAGATGTTGAAGACAACAATAACAGATTTGATGACCAACGATTCATATGCACCTTTGGCATTTCTATCAAAGGGGGAGAAAAAATATATTAGCCTAAGGAGGAGAAGATGTGTAATAGAAAGGGGGAGAAGAAATGAAGATTTTGTTCTAGATGGAGAAGAGAAAAACTGATAGAAGAGTGAAGTGCAGCAGAGAAGTTCTAGAATTGAGCAGCATGATTTTAGTTGAATATGTTGGTGTTTATGTTGGTGTTTCCATCAATGCCAAAGGGGGAGAATGTTAGCATGATTGACATAACTGATGCAGATGTAGAATGATGATTGAACCAATAAAGGACTGTTTGTGATAACACTGTGATGAAGAGATTGAGATTGAATGATTGGATGACTTTGATCAGTTATTTGTGTTGTCATTGATGGAAACTGATGTTTACTACATTGTATTTTATGATCTTAGTCTTTTTGGTCTATTGGAAAGTGCTTACTGGTAAAGAAACAAGAAACTAGGAATTAGGACCTTAACCGATAAATGAGGAAATGTTTTGATTAGATCTTACGATTGGTGATCATTGAAGTGTTGTAGTTTGGAATGTGAGTTTGTGTCATTGTAATATGTATCTGATCGGAACCGCATCATGTTTTCATTATCGGAAGTCATGTTTATGATTTCTATTATATTTTTGCTAGGTTTTAAGAAGGATTTAAGGACCGGTAAAGAATTCTCTTAACCACTAATGATTTTTGGTTTGGTGGTGATCTACATCAAGTTCCAATGTTTGTGATGACGTGGCAAAAACTACATGAAGTGTCTGAATGATGTTTTGGCGCATTTGAAGAGAGAATTTCTTGGGAATATGCAAAGTGCTTAGCGGAGTGTTCTAAGGGTTTGACTTTGTATCAGATCGAGATGTGGTGATCATTCAACAATTGTAATTGATTTTTATGATCTATTTGATGATCTGTAATGAGTTGTAAAGATCTGTGATGATCTATGTTGTAAGTCTTAGGGTTTTGTAACCGACTAAGTTGGAAAGGTTATTTAGGTTGGTATAGTTGATGTTTGTTGTGTTGATGGTTTTTGAGATAAGTGTGAAGCCAAACCAAAGTATGAGATCTGCCAGAGTGTAGCAGATTTGGAGCAAAATTGGATCTGATCAAGAAAGCAGTTAAGTGTTATACCTATATCATTCATTGTTGTTCTCTAACAATTACAACAGCAAAATCCCTTAACCGGGTAGGTCCTAACAGGCCTTTCATTATAAATCCCTTAACTGGGTAGCTCAACATCTGAGTGTTAAATCCTCTTGTGAGGTTGATCCTAATAGGTCAAAGCTCCTAATAGAGCTCATCATCTAAATCCCTTAATCGAGTGACTCCTAACAGGGCATCTAAGCTTCTAACTGGGCTAGGCTCCTAACAAGGTGCATTCCGAAAGAGTGCACAATTTTTGTGGGTACCAATTCCCACCTTGGTTTTTCCCTATTTGGGTTTCCACGTGAAAAACATGTTGTTCATATGGTGAATGTTTTTATGTGTTATTATGCTTTACTTTCAGTTTATGCATAATGATGAACACTTAATGAGCAGTTCTGATAAATTGGTTTAACTGTTGGTTATCAGTGATTACCGGTAATGGTAAAGAGTTTATTACCAATTTATGATTGATTTGGTGAAGTTTTGCAAGTTCAATTTTTAAGTTTGAAATTGTTGTTAATACTGATTGACCCCCCCCCCCCCCTCTTAGTATTAACCCGATCCTCTAATATTAACATTCTATTCTCATTTTGTTGCATGATCTCATTTATTGAGGATAAATGAAATTGTCTTTATGAATTTCTCATAAATGTGTGATGTAATAATTGGGCTTTCCTCAAGGAGAAATTTAAATACTAATTATGTAAATTATAGTTGATTAGGGAGGATTCGATGATTGGATAAGTATGATTTATGTGTATGAAAACTACAATGCATTTTTAAGGCATATGTATCCAGAATTGTGCATGCAACTTATGTCAAATCCACTAGATATGTGACTCTAATATTCCAATAGATAATACATTGGTCTTGTTATATACATTTTCATAAACCAACTCTAAGTCATATCATCTTTTCTTTATTTGTTTAGTAGATTAGTGTTTTGGTAGAAAGTTTTGTTCTTGATGATGAATGTAATGGTCTGTACTCAGAATGGAGCCAATTCTGAATGAATTTATGCATATTCTAGATTATTCTACTAGGAGTCATCTATTTGCAAGGAATATATGTGTTTATGTGGTCTAAATATGATAATATTGCAATGGTTTACCTATCTGGGTCTTGCAAAGCCCGAAGAGTAGAAGGATTACTCAATTCTTGAGTAATTCTTGTTAATTGGCCAATGACCTCAAATTAATATTGATAGGAGAAGGCCAATTCTTAGGTAAATCTAAAAATCAATTGGAGTAACCAACACGGTCTACTTCTTTGAGTGAGTTATTTTGCAAATTTTAAGTAGTTGTTAGGAGGTGTAGTTGGATTTTTAACACCTTTAACAACCATCACTAGATTCATTTAAGGTTGAGGAATATTCTGATGAAGATGCACAACAATATTAGGGTTTTTTAGGTTTATTCTTATAACCAGTAACATGAATCATGTTAATGAATATTTGACAAAGGGGTGGGTTAGGAGATGTAGAGAATGATTAAATTGAGATGAATTCATCAAGGGCTTCATCTAGCATAATCAAAATTATCATTACTAAATGATTAATAAAATGCATCAAAATATTGTAAAAAGAGATCCAACATGGCTAGATAAACTTGCATTCTCCAAGATATGTGTCGATGAAATAATATTGTGTTCAAAGTTTTGGTTTTCTAATATAAGAAAATAAACTTTCTTTATCCAGTATATTTAAATGATGTTATGTACTTAAATGATAAAGCATTCAATCACTAAAGAAATTAAGTAAATACCATAGAAGAAATAAATAATGCATGTAAATTATATTTTATGCTTTTTTGAATGAAAAGGTAGGTAAAAATTATCATTTCACTAAAATGTTTGATATAGAAAAGTGATGGATTGATTTAGATAGTAATTTAACTAGAATCAATCTAACTTTTCCATTAAACATTGGAATATGAATGGACCAAAGGTGTTTATTTTGACTAACTCTAATTAAAGAGATTGCCAAAAGACCTAGGTTCTATTCCTTTGTTGCATAGAAGATAGATTTATTGAATTATATGTTTTCTAATTATGCTTAAAAGAATGTATGAGGTACTATAAACTGATGAAAAAATTAGTAAACATATAGAAACTCACTAAAAGATACAAAAATCGAATAGAGATACAAAGGTGCACCTGCGACTACAAGAAAAGAATGTTTGTGTTGGACTAGTGTATTGGGAATCCTAGACCAGAGTGTGTCCAAATTACAAAAATTATTTAGATCTAGGATCAGTAGACATAGAGCTCCTATTCCTAAAAAATCCTACCAAAATGTGCAAGACTAGGGTGCTAGGAGCCCTTGTCCAAGCTTTTTCTCTCAAAATTACTATGACTATCTTTGTCTCTATAAAATCAATCTTATTGTACCTATAAACTATGATCATAAAATTATGAATATGCACCTGTACAAGCACAAAGAGAGGAAAAATAATTGTGTCTATATAGGATCTTGCCTAATTTAAGCCCTCGTTTTGGTATTTCTAACTCCATGAATAGCCAAATTAGATCTAAAATAATATGTGTGTGTGTGTGTGTATGCGTGCGCATGCTCTAAATATTGAGTTTGTCTAATATTGTGTCAATCAATGATATGCATAAACACAAAAGGAAACCCTACTCAAGTGTGTTAGAGTGAGCCCTACATGAATCAATAAAATGGATAAAATGGTGGTGTACAAACCAACTCAAGAGTGCATATATATGTGAACTTAATAGTAGATAAATGATAAATATTAGATCAAAATATAAAACTAAAAAAAGTGAGAACATAAGATCATACCAAACCCTTGAGGAGAGGTAAAATTCGATCATTAGTCAATAATCTATATCATCTTCCAACATTGCTTGAAGCTTCAATCATCTTTCCAATAATGCTGAATAAAAAAAGTTGAGAACTCAATGTTGCAAATTATCCTTCGGACTTCTATACATTTATGATCAATTTGGCAAATATTTGTTGTCATTAAGATTGTATATCTAAATGAGGAATGCTGCTAGATTTTATATGAGTCACATGGTTGAATTTTTATAAAAATCTAACATAACATTGATCATAAAAAAAAGGAGGCTAGATTTTGAAATTTCAAGGTCGACACTCAAAATTATATAATATTTTAGCAAGACATGTGTGTTGGGTGCCTAGGTCCCACCAAAATGAGTTTTTCAAAAGGGAGATGTGAGAATGTAGGTCTCTCATGTTAGATCCAATCCTAATTTTGTTTATTTTATGATGATTAAATGCAAAATATGATAATTAGGATTTAAAATAAAATAGGACACATTGCCTTGAGTTTGGTGGGGGGGTAAATTCAAGGCTAAAATTGGTCCTAATATTGTCTAGGGGAATGGAACCTAAATCACATGCTAAGGAGAGTGCAAAATTGGGCTCACAATTAAGGATTACAATTTATGACACTGTATTTAGCACCCACTTTAGTGATCATATGACACTATGTGAAAATGCTAGATAAAGTAGATAAAAGTAAATGCTCATGAAAAAGGATACTCAAAACTATGTTGAATGAAGCCCATAGTGTAGTAACACCTGCAATACAACACTAGGAACAACATCTTGCAAAACCACTTTGTTAGCAAAATCAAAATCAACAAGAATACTCTTAAGAGTGATGAAATTTGAGGGTACAACCATGTTGTAAGATTGATTTATGCTATATCAAACATTAAATATCCCAACACACTTTGGAATAGGCTCAAGGGAGATCTATGGAGGCCCTCATATATCTCCATTCCTAGAGTGTCTTGCAACAAATTTTATCATTCTTCTTAGAGATACAAATTGCATACCATTTTATGATGATAATTTAGAGGAGATTGAGTATATCACAACACTTTGTTTGGATTAAGGTGTCTCAACCTTTGATATTCCTAGCATTGATTTATTGGATTATATTTGATGTATATTTTGAATTACATCCAAAGTGCTAACTTTAGAGGTTGTCATATCTCTTTGTGGGACCCGTATGGGAGGATAATCCTACATTCTAAGTGAGGAGAGCATGGGAATGTACCACTTGTCACCTAGGAACTGATTTTGGGAAAATATTTTGAAGGAATTATTAGGAGGTGCACATTTGTGACATGTGTCTTAGCATTGTTGAGTTAACTATGACAAGATCCTATTTTGTAGGAAGTTGACACCCAATTCGGAGAGTCAAGTTTGAAAGTTGCTAATTAAGTTGGAGTTGCACATAAATAAAGTTTCTATTTCATGTTGAGTCTATATGGAATGTGAACACCCATTGAGGTTTAGCTAGTTTTTGGTAAGTGTTTGGTGCATGTGTAGGTTCAGTAAAAATTAGTGATTACACATTGCATGTGTTGTAAATTGGAAAGTTACTATTTTGCATGTGGTGCTTTTGAATCCTTCCTTGTTGCATCTTCATTCTTGGGCATGGGTTTTGGAAACTCACCATTTAATACATTGTAAGCTCTATAAATACTATTTTTTTTCTCGAGGCTTTTAGGAGACGAGAGTGATTCACACATGGGTTATGAGCAGCCAAATTTCTTCTAGAAATTGTGTGTAAAATTATTATGATTAATCCATTAATAAAAATTCAAAACACACATACACAATGAAACATTAAACTAAGGGAAATGAAAATAAATAATTTATAATACTCCCCAATGTCATCTCATCATTCCCTAGTCTTGAGGACTTTGTCGGTTCATTTGGTGGCTCTCAGAAGCATGATTTGAGAAAAGTGACAACCCAAGAGATGGGAATTGATATGTGAATTATGATGATCTAAAAACTAATGCAAGATCTATTATAAATGAAAATTCTACATTATAATGATTTAAACTACTATGAAAGCCATATAATTCCAATGATACTACACTATGGCTACGATGCTAATGCTATGATTACTAAGAAAATGCTAATGTAACACTGACATAATGTTGATAATGATGATAAGGTCCCCTCTCATAGCCAAAAGAGGGGGTATTTATAAGATTTTCATGACCAGAGGTGAGGTGACAAGAATCAATGGTGCAGATTCAGTCTGGATAAATCGACGATTGAGATTGAAGAATTTGGAAGTAAGTTGAGGAAATGGATACTTGTCATTCCTAAGGAGACAAGTGGCAAAGAATCTCCAACCATCTATCAATAAAGGGGCAAGTGGCATAATTGCCATGTGTCTCCAAGAGAGGGTGGACACTCCAAAAATGGTTAGGATAAGAGGTTGGAGAGGATAGGATTAGTTAACCTGTGGTTAGGCTAGGGGTTGGTTAGAAGAAGGTTAGGTTAGGGAGTGGTTAGGAGTTAGGACACATGTGCTTAAATTTGAATTTAAAATTCAAATTTAATGGGGAGGGAATAATTAAATAAACAAATTGACAAAATTCATTTATTTAATTATGAAAATAGAAGAAATTGATTTTGGTGGGATGAATTAAGAAAATGAACTATATAAACAAATTATTTAATTCATTTATATAGTAGAAGAATAAAAGATCATTAATTAAATATTTTCTTATTTAATTAATTCATTTCTCTAGACCGATTTTTAGTGTATACATTTTGCCCCTCTTTGAAGCGATGTGTGATAACATGTCGGTTCAAAGAAAAACTCACTCGATCGCTCGTTGATAATTTGATTTGATATGATGCCCTGGATACTGATTGATAGATGATGAAAAATTGGCTTGCTGATATTGATTTGATTTGATAAAATGCCCCAGATACTGATTGATAGATGACAGACACGAGGATGCCCCCTTGGGAGATAAATCAGAAAATTTTGAACTTTTAAGATTCTTTCATGATTTTTGAAATTTTTGAAAATTTTAATGATTTTTGGATTTTTATAAGTTTTTGGATTTTTATAGATTTTTTAATTTTTCGATTGATCTCCCGATAAAAGAATTTAAATTTTTGCCCCAGTTTTGCCAGCTTTGTGTTTTGACGAGATAGATTGGCATTTTGATGCTAGAGTGATGAAAATTTTGGATTTGGATTCTCTTGTTTGATGGATTCTTATCGGTTTCGATTACTATGATGATAATAGATCGATAGGATAGATAAAAACAACATCATGATAAATGAGTCGATGATGAAAGCTCAACGAGATTGATCGAATCTCAAATGAGCTGATTTGGTTGATTGATTGATTAACAGATAGATTGATAATAAAAATTGATACATTGATTTGATGTGATTATAGGAGAACCCTGGTGTTCTTCAGTCTCAAGAGAGATTACCAAAGGCTTGGCAATTTGATACCACTCTTGACACAAGCAAAGCTCAATTTGATTGATAGATGTGGACTATCCTCGTTGATCAATGTACCCTGATATATGATTAACTGGGGTTTTGTTGACAACTTTAGAAGAGAGGTGGTATATAAAGAGTTCAGTGCATCGCCCCTCTTGATATACTGAGATATCACACTTTTTGATTTTGTATACACATTGTGATGAGATACCGATGATTCCTATGATGTATTTTGTGATGTATCTCCAACATTTTTATGATATCATTGTACATTGGATATCGATTCTTTTTTATGATATATGATATGCATCTTACCTGATTGTCCTTCTGTTGTACGATGCAAATTTATATTATGGATACATTCTACTTACTTTATTATGATGTCTTATATCTATTAGATGTATGCAACTCTTTACATGAGGTATGCCTATGTGATTATGTAATTTATTGATGATTGAATACAATACATGATGGATCCTATTTGAGATGCTTAAGCTTTTTAAAATGAATGATGTCATGATTCTATATGAATGATTTATGTACTATGTGATGCATATGCGATGATATGAGATGATAACTATACAATATGCTTTCTTTTTGTCGATTTTGTAATTTTTGATGAAATGCAAATGACTATCATAATGATGTGCAATATGAAATGTATGAGTTAACTAAATTCATGTTGATGAAATGCAATGTAATGACATGTTATGATCTAAAATGCACGATGCATGAATTATTGCTTTTTATTGATGTCCAATGTACTCAATCACTTAATATGAGAGATAACATCACTTGACCTTGACCTCTAGAAAATGAAATTTGATCTCTTATGTATCTTGAATGCAATATGCAATCTAATCTAAATATGCAAATATGCAAGTAATGTCATGTTATTGTTAGGTACCAGAGACAACTGAGAGGGGGGGGGGGGGGTTGAATCAGTTGTCTAATAAATTCAAACCAAAAACTTATTAACCAACTTAATGCTTAATACCGGTAAACTAGTTAAGTATGCCGGTAGATAGTGTTAACAGTAAATTGCCATACCGGTAAGAATTAATGCATGAAAAATAAACACAAAGTCATCCACAAGACATAACACCAATATTTGTATGTGGAAACCCTGTAAGGGGAAAAACCACGGTGGGAATCCTTACCCACAATCAGATGATACTACTGCAGATAGTAAGTGTACAAAGAGGGGTCTGCACATGCAGAAAGGCCAATAGCCTAGAGCTCACTGCTCAATCACAAATGGGAGTCACACTGACTACAGTTGGATGGTTAAATCCAATAAGAATGTACTGTACAAAATCGCATCTTCATATGCTGAATTTAGTACTAGTGTAATGCTGATATGTTTCTACAAAAACCTAACTTCACCTTAAGATGATGTCTTCATGTATGCCTCTGCTTGATCTCGCATATACCTTCACTCAAATCTTTTTTGCATTCCACACTTGATCTTACAAATAAGATCTTACATTTATACCATACCCTAAGACCAATTTTAGTAGGTCGGCACTACAAGATATTAGAATAAAACATTTTACAAATAATATAATATCCGATGCAATAATCGATATAGCATGTCGGCTTAATGCATTTATAACAATGATAAATCATCTCCATAGCATGCCATGTTGATCTGGAAAAGATAAACCTGCCAATGTAACCCTAGATAACCTGGACCTATTTACCGGTAAAGGCAAATATGCAAATAAGAATATATCAATGATTAATACTTCAAAATAAAGTGTCCACATGATGTCTTCGACATTACCAAGTGTCTTTCATGTCATTCTAGGTATCGGTGAACGTTATATCCTGCCGGTTGATCATATACCAGTAACTGTTGCACATATTACTGCTTGCCGGTGAATGTTGTTAGATCTCCAAAGTAGGTGTATTTAGTAGGTGTTGACATCAATGACAAAACCATACCAAAATACCAACAATCTCCCCCTTTGGCATTGATGGCAACACAAGATGGAAAAACCATCAAACTGCCAAAATAGAAATGCCAAATACAAAAACCAACAATCTTCATTTCTCCCCCTGGGAGTAACAATACCAATCTTTCAAAAAAAATTTTCCCTTAAAATCTCTTTTTCTTTCCAAAAGGATAATGTGTTTTTCCATAGATATCTCTCCCCCTTTGATATCAAATGCCAAAGTCACAAAAGGTCAAGTTCATACAAAATACCAACTACTCCCCCTAAGAAGTAGCTTCCTCATCAAATACCGGAATAAAAGATTTGTCCATTTAATTCTGTCGGTTGATGACAATCATCAACTATCTAAGTCACTACCGGTGGTGTTATGACTCCGAGCTGATCTCTGAGATACTCAAAAGTTTCCTTAGGCAAAGGTTTTGTGAAAATATCTGCAAGTTGTTCTTTAGTATTCACATAAACCAGTTTTATCTCTTTTTCTTCAACTTTTTCCCTTAGAAAATTTAGTTTGATAGAAACATGTTTTGTTTTAGAATGTAATATCGGATTTTTAGATATATCAATTGCTGTAGTGTTATCACAATATATAGTAATAGGTTCCTTGCATTTTACCTTTATGTCTTTCAACATTTGCTTAAGCCAAAGTACCTGTGTACAATTTGTTGCTGCTGCAACATATTCTGATTCTGTTGTTGATAAAGATGTACAACTCTGTTTCTTACTCAACCAAGAAACTAATCTTTTTCCAAGAAAGAATGCTCCTCCAATGGTTCTTTTTCTATCATCCACATCTGCTGCCCAATTTGCATCTATATATGCACATAGATCAAAATTTCCATCTTTAAGATACCATAATCCAAGATTTGTTGTGCCTTGTAAGTACCAAAAAATCCTTTTCACTGCTGATTCATGATTTTCCTTAGGATTACTCTAAAATATAAAAAACTATGCATACTGCATTCATAATATCAGGTCTGGTTTGTGTCAAATACAGTAAACCTCCTATCATAGATTTGTATCTAGTTGGATTAACAGGTGTAGATTCATCCCTTTGAGATAATTTGTCATTTATAGTCATAGGTGCACTTACCGGTTTAGAGTTCTCCATCCCAAATTTCTTAAGTAGTTCTTTTAAGTACTTAGATTGACTCAAAAATATACCTTTATCAGTCTATAAAATTTGCAATCCTAAAAAGAATTTTATTTCTCCAATCATAGACATTTCAAATTCTTACTGCATTTCAAGAGAAAATTCTTTGCATAATTCATCTTCTCCTCCAAAGATTATATCATCAACAAATACTTCAATAATCAAGATGTCATCATTAATTACTTTGTATTATAAATTGCTATCTTCATTTCCTTTAGTAAAACCAATCTTTAAAAGATACTTATCCAATCTTGCATACCAAGCTCTTGGGGCTTGTTTTAATCCATACAAAGCTTTTCTTAATCTGCAAACCATATCATTGTCATCTGTCAAAGAAAATCCATTAGGTTGTTCAATATAGACTTCCTCTTCAAGATCTCCATTCAAAAATGCACATTTAATATCCATTTGATAAACTTTGTAATCCTTGTGAGCTACAAAGGCCAAGAATAATCTAACTGCCTCAATTCTGGCTACCGGTGCAAAGGTTTCATTGTAATCAACTCCTTCTTTTTGAGAATATCCCTTACACACTAGTCTTGCTTTATTTCTGACAACCTTACCATCTTCATTAAGTTTGTTTCTAAATACCCATTTGGTTCCAATTACATTTTTATTTTTAGGCTAGGGAACTAATGTCCAAGTATTATTTTTCTCAATTTGTCCTAATTCTTCTTCCATAGCTTTAATCCAAAATTTATCTTCACATGCCTCATTGATAGTTAATGGTTCAATTTGAGAAATAAGACATACTTCTTCATTTGCCAATCTTCCTCTTGTCATAACTCCTTTAAATTTGCTTCCAATTATCTGATCTTCAGAATGATTCAGTCTTACATACTAGGGTGTCTTAGTCTGTTGTAGTTCTTCAATTACTATGGAATCCTTTGATGATATCGGAGTAACTAGATCATCATTATGTACCGATGGATTTATTGTAGGTTCATTTGTCATAATTTCTGTTTCCGGTTCAGAGTCTATATATCTTGAAGTTCCTGTGAATTGTTCATCAATCTTTACATTTGTACTCTCAACAATTTTCTGTAATCTTTTATTAAAACATCTATATGCCTTTCTCTTAGATGAATAACCAAGAAATATTCCTTCATTACTTCTAGGATCAAACTTGCCAATATACTCATCTCTTCTAATATAACATTTACTTCCAAAAATTCTGAAGTACTTAAGAGTAGGAATATTACCAAACCATAGTTCATGAGGGGTCTTACCGGTTTCACCTTTGATGTGAACTTTGTTGAATGTATAGACAGTAGTGCTTACTGCCTCTTTCTAGTACACATGTGGTAGATTTGCTTCTGATAACATACTTCTTGCTGCATCCAAGATAGTTCTATTTTTCCTTTCAACAACTCCATTATGTTGTGGTGTCTGAGGTGCTGATAACTGCCTTTTGATTCCATTCACTTCACAAAATGTATTAAAATCTTTAGATGTGAATTCTCCTCCTTAATCTGATCTTAAACATTTGATTTTCTTACCGGTTTCATTTTCAACCATTGCTTTGAATAGTTTGAACTTCCCAAGTGCTTCTGATTTTTCTTTGAGAAAAGTAGCCCAACACATTCTTGAATAATCATCAATAATTAGCATGAAATATCTATCACCTTGTAATCTCTTAGTTCTAGCTGGACCACATAAATCAGTGTGAATTAAATCAAGAGCATTATTGGATTTTTCTGGAATACTTTTGAAACTAGCTATAACTTGTTTTCCAAATTGACATTCCTTGCAAACTATATTCTGAGGTTTCACAATTTTAGGTAGATCTCTAACTGCTTTAGAAGTACTGATTTTTACCATGCAATCAAAATTTACATGACATAGTCTTTTATGCCATAACCAACTTTCATCTATATGTGCAATTAAGCATGCCTTTTCACTATTATTCAAATGAAAGATATTACCTCTAGTCTGATTACCGGTTGCAATTTCCAAACCAGTTCTATTCATGATTTTGCATTTTCCATTTTTGAATAGTAACTAAAAACCTTTCTCAACTAATTGACCAACACTTAAAAGATTGTGTTTTAATCCTTCAACACAGTAGACATTGTCAATGTTATGTTTACCATCAAGAGATATTGAACCCTTACCTTTGATTGAACAGGCTTTGTATTCTTGAAAGTTCAAGAATTTATCTTTGTCTCTAGTCATGTGATGTGAGCATCCTAAGTCAATAATCCATTCATCCTTTGATTCAACTTTAGCTGCTAGGGCTTGTTCTACCGGTTGAGCAATAGGTGTTGATTGATCTTCTGTTATAGCAACAAAGACCCATCCATTGTCTGTTGGATCCTCATCAGAATCATCAGTCACACCTTCATCAGCAATGTAACAAGATTTATCTTTGTTTTTCTTAAATCTGTATCTCTGATATTCAGGATTAGGTTTGTATGTTCTTCTAGCTTCTTCTCTTATTCTAGCATGTCTATCAGGGCATCTTGAAGCCATATGACCAATCTTATTGTAGTTAAAACATTTAAAGGGTGCTTTACCTTCATACTTACTTCCAATTGGGCCTTTTGGCATTTTTCTTGCAAATAGTGCTTCAAGTTCTTCAAGCTCTTCATTCTCCTTCCTGGTTTCTTCAAGTTCTCTTGCATAAAAGGCTCTCCAGTCTGATTTGTCAAAAGGTGGAGCAGATGATGTTGATGCTTTGAAGGCCAAATCAGTTTTTATAGTAGCAATAGGACCAAATTCCTCAATTTCAAAAGCTGAAAGTTTTCCAATCAATGTATCCCTAGTTACTGATGTATTAGGCATTGTTCTCAACTCATTTATAGTAGTAACCTTCATTTTATATGTCGCTGGCAAACCTCTTAAGATTTTTGAAACAATCTCATCCTCACTCAAGGTTCCTCCACAACATTTGATACCCAAAACAATTTCATTTACTCTTTCGATAAAAGCAAAAATCCTTTCATCGTCTTCCATTTTCAGATGTTCATACCTGACTCGGAAGCTTTCAAGTTTTGCAATTTTGACTGTGGAATCTCCTTCATTCAGTGTTTCCAAATGATCCCAAATAACTTTAACAGTAGATCTATCTAATAATCCCATGATTTGTTGATCTGATAATGTGCTCAAGAGTGCTTCTCTTGCTTTGCAATCATTTTCTTCATCTTTAGCTAAAGTAGTTGGAGCAGTCTGACCAGCTACAGTAGCAATATAACCATTCTTGGTAACTTCCTAGATGTGTCTCCATTCTGATCTTCCATATCCTATAGTTGGTTCCATCAAGTTTAGGACTATCCTTTCTGAAATAATTAGTAGACATTGGATCTCCTCAAGTTGTTAAACTTCTGCAAAAAGAGGACTAGGCTCTGATACCAATTGTTAGGTCCCAGAGACAACTGAAACGGGGGGGGGTGAATCAGTTGTCTAATAAATTCAAACCAAAAACTTATTAACCAACTTAATGCTTAATACCGGTAAACTAGTTAAGTATGCCAGTAGACAATGTTAACAGTAAATTGCCATACCAATAAGAATTAATGCATGAAAAATAAACACAAAGTCATCCACAACACATGACACCAATATTTGTACGTGGAAACCCTGTAAGGGGAAAAACCACGGTGGGAATCCTTACCCACAATCAGATGATACTATTGCAGATAGTAAGTGTACAAAGAGGGGTCTGCACATGCAAAAAGGCCAACAGCCTAGAGCTCACTGCTCAATCACAAATGGGAGTCACACTGACTACAATTGGATGGTTAAATCCAATAAGAATGTACAGTACAAAATCGCATCTTCATATGCTAAATTCAGTACCGGTGTAATGTTGATATGCTTCTACAAAAACCTAACTTCACCTTCAGATGATGTCTTCATGTATGCCTTTGCTTGATCTCGTGTATACCTTCACTCAAATCTTTTTCGCATTCCACACTTGATCTTACAAATAAGATCTTACATTTATACCATACCCTAAGACCAATTTTAGTAGGTCGGCTCTACAAGATATTACAATAAAACATTTTACAAATAATATAATATCCGATGCAACAACCGATGAAACATGTTGGCTTAATGCATTTATAACAATGATAAATCATCTCCATAGCATGCCATGCTGATCTAGAAAAGATAAACCTATCGGTGTAACCCTAGATAACCTGGACCTATTTACCGGTAAAGGCAAATATGCAAATAAGAATATATCAATGATTAGTACTTCAAAATAAAGTGTCCACATGATGTCTTCGACATTACCAAGTGTCTTTCATGTCATTCCAGGTACTGGTGAACATTATATACTACCGGTTGATCATATACCAGTAACTGTTGCACAGATTACTGCTTGCCGGTGAATGTTGCTGGATCTCCAAAGTAGGTGTATTTAGTAGGTGTTGACATCAATGACAAAACCATACCAAAATACCAATAGTTATCATCAGAACGGTCACTTTGATCATGATTTTTATCATCATTGAGCCTTTAAAATGTGGTAAACGAATGCAAACATCGATGGTATAATTGAACCATAATGACCTTAGCACTGTTTACCTGGATTTTGATATTGCAAGTTAACACAAGCATCAAGGTATAATGGACCAGGATGACCTGTGTTGCTTGCGTGTAAACAGACAAAAGTTAATCATCCTCCTATACAAACCTGAAATGTCATCAATGATGTCTTATTGATCATGTCCCTTGACAAATTTGCACAGTAATAATGATTAACTAATAGGCAGCAGACAAAGAAAAAATAATGCTCTGTCCTTGTTTCTCTAGTACAAGATATCCTTGAGTTACTCGGGAAGCATGATAACAAAACTCAAAAGACAACAGCTGAACATTCAGACTAAAGTGTTTCATATATGAGTCATATTATGTCATCCATTGATTTGGTGTTTGATTTGATGTTAAGTTGGACTTTGATACTCATGTTCAATGTTGAATTTCCTGATCTTTGCTTATGATTAACGTTGCCTGATGCGTTTAAGCTCAAAGTATATTATTACCGACCGAGTTCAAGATTTTCCCCCCAGTTCAGAAACACACCGGTATATACAATATCCAAAACCAAGGTGAGATTTACAAATGAGTCCTGGTTAGATACAAAAGGCTTTATTGCGGATATGTACAATGGCGAAAGATGGATGCATGACAAGTGACCGAATAGATGGAGAAGCTAGCTGACAAATGGTTCTTGTTTCCAGGTTTTCACCATTTATTTTTATTGCACTTTTTCTCATATTTGATTTTTTTTGTATTTTTGTATTTTTCAATTTTTTTATTTTTTTTGGCTTTTCTGATTTTTTTGGATTTTTGACTTTTCTGATTTTTTTTTTTTGGGGATTTTTTCAGGTATAGAAATTTTTCAGATGAAGGCTATTGATGGGCTCCTCAAGTTGATCTCCTTCTGGTATTGATAACTGATAAGCACCAGATCCATATGCAGGTGTGACAACAAAAGGCCATAACCAATTTGGCTCAAACTTTCCTTTCTTTTCATGATCCTGCTGGTTGCGTGGATTCTCCTTAAGCACAAGATCACCAACTTGAAATATCCTAGGTTTAACCTTATGATTGTATTTGTGTGACATCCTTTGTTGGTAGACTCTTAAATGATCAACAACATTTTGCCTATGCTCTTGTAACCTAGACACTTGTTGTTCTTCATTTGGAATGAGACCTTTTAGTGACACACGAAGAGATGGTATTTCAACCTCCACTGGCAATATTGCTTCTGACCCATAGACAAGAGAATATGGTGTGCAACTTGTTGAGGTGCAGATACTAGTGTGATATGCCCATGGAGCAAGATTCAACTAAACATGTCAGTCTTTGCCAGCATCATTAACTGTCTTCTTCAAGATTTTCAAGATTGTTTTGTTTAATGCTTGTGCCTGACCATTTCCTTGTGGGTAATACAGTGTGGAAAACTTGTGTTGGATATGGAACTTTTCACAGATCTCTCTTACATCTTTATTTTTGAATGGCCACCCATTATCAGTGATAATAGTCATAGGGATACCATAGCAACATATGATATAGTTCAAGATGAATGCAGCAATCTACTTTCCTATGATATTAGTGAGGGGCACTACTTCAATCTACTTCGTGAAGTACTCAGTAGCTATGAGTATAAACTTGTGACTGTTTGAGGAAGGTGGATGTATTTCCCCTACTAGATATAGACCCCATTAACAAAATGGCCATGATTTTACCAAGTTATGAAGTTCCTGTGCTAGTGCGTGTATGAGATCACTGTGAATTTGGCATTGTTTGCACTTTTTGGTGAATTGAAAAGAATCCCTTTCCATAGTAGGCCAATAGTAACCCAATCGTATGAGTTTATTTGAAAGAGTAAGACCACTTGAATGAGTACCACAAATACCATTATGAACTTCAGTTAAAGCCTTCTTAGATTCTTCCTACTCAAGACATCTGAGGAGAGTACGATCTAGACCTTGTCTATATAGTGTATCCACGACAATGGTGTAACAAGCGGATTGTCGAATGAAGTTTCATTTTTTATTCTTTGATAGGTCAAGAGGAAGGGTACCGTCTTTCAAGTAGGTATAAATTTGGCCATAACGAGAGGAATCAGGTCCTACTAGATGACATATGAATTGGGAATCAGGATAGTCATAGGAAGGGTGAAACAATTCTTCCACTAGAAATTCATAATGATCTTGATTTTCTTGTGTTTGAAGGAGAGAGGCAATTTTAGCCACGACATCAGCTACTTTGTTGTCATTCCTCAGGATCTGTTTGAAAGAAATATCTACAAAGTATTTTCTAAAGTTATCCACCATCTTCTTGTAAGGCATTAGTTTTTCATCTTTGGTTTGATAATCGTCATTGACTTGATTGATGACTAACTCAGAATCTCCAAAAACTTGCAAATGTGTAATATTCCATTCTAAAGCCATCTTGATTCCTGTTACTATTGTCTTGTATTCTGCCATATTATTGGTGCAAGGAAAAGTCAGTTTGTATGCTTTTGGGATAGTATGACCTTGAGGTGTGATAAATAGCAAGCTTTCCCTCGATCCATGTTGTGTGTAAGAACCATCAAAATACAATTTCCATGTTTGCTTAGTGACTGTAAGAACATAAACATCTAGAAATTCAACCTGTATTGGATGATCATCCTAGAGTGGTGCTTCGGCTAACTGATCAGCAATCTCTTGTCCTTTTATAGCTTTTTTGTCAATGTTTTTAATATCAAACTTGCTCAGGATCATTACCCATTTTGTCAATCTACCTATTAAAGTTGTTTTGCTAAGAAGATATTTCAATGGATCAATTTTGGCTATTAGCTTCACTGAATGGGTTAGCATATAGTGTCTCAATTTCTAGGATGCAAACACCACTGCTAAACATGCCTTCTCAATAGATGAGAAGTTGAGCTCATATTCGAATAAGGTCCTGCTGATGTAGTAAATAGCTTGTTCTTTTCCTTCATGATCCAATTGTGCTAATAGAGCTCCTAACGATACATCAGTGGCTGATATATAAAGTAGTAATGGCTTGCCTTCGATCGGTGACATTAGGACAGGTGGGTTCATCAAATATTCCTTTATTACATGAAAAGTTTCTTCACAGGTGTCATCCCATTTGAATGGAACATTTTTGTGTAGCAGATGCGTGAAAGGATGACATCTATCAACTAGTTGGGGTATGAACCTTCTAATGGACTGAAGTCTCCCTTGAAGTGATCTTAACTGACTGATATTTTTTGGTAATTCCATTTCCATGATTGCTTTAACTTTGTCTGGATCTACTACAATACCTCATGCTAACACAATGTATCCCATAAGTCTTCCTAATGTGACACCAAATGCACATTTCTTTGGATTCAATCTTAGTTTATATATCTCCAAGCAGCCAAAGATCTTTGCTAGGATTTCTAGATGAGCTTTTCTAGTATGTGATTTAGCCAATAGATCATCAACATAATCTTCCATAAAGGTATGCATCATGTCGTGAAAAATTGTTGCCATTGCTCTTTGGTAGGTAGCTCCTGCATTCTTGAGTTTGAAAGGCATTACGTTCCAACAGAAAGTACCCCATGGGCAAGTGAAGGTTGTTTTCTCTTGATCTCCTGGTGCTATTTTGATTTGATTGTAGCCTGAGAAACTATCCATAAGAGAAAACATTTTGTTTCCAGCTATCAAATCCAAAATGATATCTATATTTGGCAAAGGAAAATCATATTTAGGACATGCCTTATTAAGATCCCTTAAATCTGTGCATACCCTGATACTTTTGTCTGGCTCAAAAACATGAACTATATTGGATACCCATTCTGGATATGCTACTGGTCTAATAAATCCTACATCTAGCAGTTTCTTCAATTCTACTTTGACCAATATAGCTATATGAGGATGCATCTTTCTTAACTTTTGCTTTACTGGTTTTACTCTGGGAGAAACATTTAAGTGATGCATGATGAGATCTGGATCCAAGCCTGGAATGTCTGCGTATGACCATGCAAAATTGATTTGTCTTTCTTTGAAGAATGCCATATAGTAATGTTTATCTTGTTCTGATAATGATGCCATTGAATGAAGAATCTTTAGTTGATCTGATGTTCCAATGTTGACCAATTCAATTGGTTCAATCAGTATTGAAGATCTTGCCTAGAAATAATCAGGTAAGGTGTCAAATCTCCCATCCTCTGGTGCCTCAAAGAGGTTTTCGCCATCGGATACATCCTTTCTTTTTAATTTTTCTTGATCTAATGTTGCCATTAACTGGTTTTCAGCATTAGACCTAATATTTGTTTCTTTCTTTTTACTTTTGCGACTGAGAGATTTGGCACCCCCTTGAGTAGAAGATGTGTTACCAAATTCATTGGTGGAAGTTATTGTAGATTCGACTGCATTGAGGTATAAGGTAATGCAATGATCATCAGGGAAGGTTTCTATCTCAATAGGTCCTTAATTGTCCCAATCAATAAGCTTAGGATACACCAATAGCAAGGGGTCATCAGATTATTGCGTGTCAAGAGCATTAAGGGCCATGATAGAGATATCTAAGTCTTCAATGACTATTTCTAAGTCTAAGATGTTATTTTCCTCAGAATGACCTTGAGCAAGTAGCTCCTGATCGTCCTCACTGGATTCATCATCGATATAAAGTAGTTCCCATTCGAGTGTTCTATACTTTGACACTTGTGCTACATACGAGTGGACTATATCAACTTCTACCTCTTTTATATAGCATGGCCCTTCAGAGGAATCTTCAGATTGGTAGGAGTCCCATTCCCACTCGTTGGAATTTGCTTCACTAGAAGCTTGTAATCTGAAAATTTTCTCATAAAGGTTATTAGTAGCTTCTTCTTTCTTTTTAGCAAGTTCCTCATCTTCTTTCTATTGCCTGCAAGTCATTTCCTCTTGTTGCTTGTAGATAGCTTCCTCTTGTTGTTTACGTGCAACTTATTCTTCTCTTTGAATGGCCCATTCCTCTTGTTGTCATTCATATTCTTTCTCTTGTTGACTATAAGATGATGCTTCTTCCTATGGATCTATGGTATTATGACCATAGCCTAACCCTGATTTATCCTTAGGAAGTTGTGAAGGAAGTTGTATTGGTTCTAAAATACCTTCTATTGTTTTTCCCACGGGACCACTGCCATTGTATCCCATCTTTCTCATGATATCATATCCTTTTCCATATTTCTCTATTGGGATACTAACATTATTGACTTCTGGTTGGGATTCTGGTTCATCTTTGTACAACCATTGCAAAACATCCTTGTCATCGGTCTCTTCATCTAAGGTACCAGATTTTACAAATGATCCATCAAGAATTTTACTTGGTTTTGAGATAGGTTGTGGCTTTGAACTTGATGGATTTACATATGATATTGGAGAGATTGGTAGGTCTGGTAGTGAATATTCCCCTGGGCCTTTGTCTTTCGATTGCATATTTTTCTCAAAGCTGGATAAGATGGAAGCAAATTCTTTTTCCTTAGGTGGTGTATTAGAAGAGGATGTTTATCTATTATGTAGAAAAATGATCTCTTGAACTAGTTTTAGGTTACAACAATATTGAAATGGGTTTGAATCTGTTGGAATGGTGATCTCTTGTCCTTCATAAGGAAACTTGAGGCACTGATGGTAATTTGAAGGGATAGCTTGCATGTCATGGATCCATGGTCTACCTAGAAGTATGTTATAAGACAAATTAATGTCTAGTACTTGACATACTGTATCCATTTGTGTAGGTCCCACTCTGATTGGAAACACTACAACCCCTTTGAAGGAACACTCTTCTTCATCATAGGTTTTGATTGTTATCTTTTTGCAAGGATCAACTCCATCTTCAAAATAGCCTAATACACGGAAAAGACTTAATGAACAAATATTTAGGCCATCTCCTCCATCTATTAGGACACATTTTGCGCGGGTCTTGTGAATTAATACTTCGATATGCAAAGGAGCATTATGTGGATGTTGAAAGGACATGTCATAATCTTCTGTAAAGGATAAGCAATGAGGTGCTATAAGATGTCCCACCATGGTTTGAAATTGATCAATGCCCAAGTCTTTAGGGACCGTGGTATCTACTAGAGCCTTTTCTAAGATCTCTTTATGCATGGGTGATATTTTTAGAATCTCCAATATTGAGATTTGCGCAGGGATCTTTTGTAATTGATCCACTGTGTTGTATTGCCTAGAATTATAGGGTGCATTGGTTGTGGGTCCCGGTAAAGTGACCTTAGCTTTACTGCATGTAATAGCATGTGTAGGTTCTGGTTGGGGTCTTTCTTTGACCATAATGACATTGACCACATTATCAAAAGTATGGGCATGCTTCACTTTCACCTTGCCTTTTCTATCTCTAGTTGTCAATGTCTTGCCTTTCTTGTAGTTTGGTAGTGGAGTTTTAAAAATTGTGTGATTTATTTGTTGTGTGCCCATCTACCGTTATTACCTTGTTATCTATCAAATCTTGGATGACATGCTTTAATCGTTGACAATCATTAGTATGATATCCTTTACTCCGATGATACTTGTAAAAATCATTGTCATTCCACCAATCAGGTTTCACCTTTGGTTCAAAATCCCTCACTTCTTGTAATGTAATTAATTTGTTTGCAAGAAGTGTTTTTAATGTAGATTCAAGTGGTTGTCCGATGGATGTGAATTTCTTACGAAATTTGGGAAAGGGTAACCTTGGTTTATTATTATCTTGATTAGTTGTCGAGGCATGACTTGATAAGTTGAATATGGGTTGCTTGGGTTTCACAGTGTTAGAATCGACTACTCTATCATTCACAATGTTTCTATTTCTATCCAATAATTTAACTTTATCAGCATTATTATGAGTATTGTAGGAAGAATTATTCCCTTCTCTATGAAGCTTTAGTACTCCTTTCTTAACCAAGGCTTCTTTGATTTTGATCCCATTCTCAACCATTGTAAGAATGTCATAAAAGGTTCCCCATTCTTTTGCTTTGTATTACATAGATCAAGCATAGTAATCTCATGTTGACTGTTATATGAATATTGGGAAACAAATTTTTCTACCAATTCTGAAAATGTTCTTATACTAGGTGGTAACTTGGAAAACCATTCCATTGCTTGGCCACTTAAACTCTTGGGGAATATTCTCATCAAATAGGTGTCCTCGTGTGCAAATTTCATACTCATTGTACAAAGTTCCCTAACATGATCTCGAGGATCAGTCTTACCATTGTATTTGTCATACTTAGGGATTTCATAATTAGGACGAAATGGTATCATATTTAGATTTATGTTGAATAGATAAGGACATATCTCTTGTAGTGAATATCTTCTTGTGGTTCCCCCTTGCAAGTCTTGCACTTGTGTTTGAAGTGCTTGAATCTGTTGAGTAAGAGCTAAAAGGGGATTATCAACATTGTTCTTCCCTTCACCATCTTGGTTATTTTGAATTCTTTCATTGCGATAGTTATTCTGATTTCGTTCGTTATGACTCTCATTTTGAGTTCATTCATTGTGGGTGCCACTTTGATTTTGTTCATTGCGAGTATCACTTTGAGTTCGTTCATTATGAGTATCACTCTCAGTTCATTCATTATGAGTGTCACTTGTCTCTCCACTTTGTTTTGTGTTAATGATATCAAAATTACTTGGTAGCTTGGCCCCTTGACATGCCAACATGAGAAAATATCTTTCCTTATTTGCTTCAATGATTCTTTCTAAGAATCTACCAAATTTTGGATCTTGTTGTGCAACTCTGATTATTTCATGTGTTATTTCATAATCGTCATCATTGTTGCGAGTAGTGGATCCAAATTGGTGAAAGAAAGGATTATCTTCGTCCATTGTAAATCTTTGCACTTGTGTCTGTTGTTTAAGTCTCTTCTGATTTCTAGTCAAAACTGGCATGCAAGTGATCTTATTGTTTTGAAAAAATGTTACCCTTCCAAAAATGTTGCTCAATAAGTGACCAATTCTTGAGGTAAAAAAGGTAAGTTAATGTGACCACCTTGATTTAGACTTTTGTGATAATGTAGGTCTTTGTTGCATAACACGTGTTCTCAATGGTTCTTACGTCAAATTCATTTTCTCTATGTGATGTTTCAATAAGATTTTGCGATTTATGTAGAGAATTTTTCTCCTCTTTTGGATTGCCTTTCGACTAAGTTTCTTCTTTTTCACTTGATATGAAATGGTTGTCAAGCATTTGAAAATTTACAAGTTTTCGATCTTGGTTTTGAGTGCAAAGTTTTTGTTATGATATGACCAATTCAAATAGGAAAGATGTATCCTATTTAGAGAACTAGGTCAATCTAATCTAGCATTGTAGTTATGTGATGAAGGATGATAGATCCTGATAAGAAACTATGTCTGAAAGATCAAATTATCAAAGATGTTCAATTATGCACTTGCAAGATTCAGATCTTAAACTTGTTTGAGATGAATACTTGAGAGATCTAGTGCATTTAGTTTGGCTTAATCAAAGGAAATTCTTAAAGTGTTTGACTAATAGATGTTCTAAAATATGATGCTATGTTATCAACCGAAAGAGCTGCTTCTCAGAACAAAAGAGCTATTTCTCAAACCAGAAGAGCTACTCTACTGACCGAAAGAGCTATTTATCAAACTGAAAGATCTATTCTGCTGACCGAGAGAGTTGTTTCTCAGACTAAAAGAGATATTATGCTGACTGAGAGAGCTGTTTTGCAGACTGAAAGAGCTACTCTGCTGACTGAGAGAATTGTTTCTCAGACTAAAAGAGTTATTATGCTGACCAAAAGAGTTGTTTTGCAAACCAAAAGAGCTATTTTTTTATCGAAGAACGCTACTTCTCAGACTAGGAGAGATATTTCTTAGACCGAAAGAGCTAATGTTTAACATGAAAGAGTTGGCTCCTGAAAATGTTTCTAAGACTGAGAAAATTACCTCCTAAACTAACCAAATTACATTGTTTCACAAACCAAGAGCGTTGTTTCACAAACCAGAAACGTTGTTTCGCAAACTAAAATCGTTGTTTCACAAACCAAGAGCATTGTTTCACAAACCAGAAACGTTGTCTCATAAACCAAGAGCATTGTTTCACAAACCAGAAACGTTGTTTCACCAACTAGGAGAGCTATTTTCTAGACTGAGAATGTTGTTTTACAGATAGATAATGCTATTTTTTGGACTGAGAATGCTGTTGTTTTGACCAAGAACGTTGTATCTTAGACTGGAAGAGATGTTCTGCAAATTAGGAACTCTAGAGATTTAAACAGTGATATTCAGACTCGGTGACTGATTGTTTTGACTCAAAGATTCAATGTGAAAACTCAGAGAACTGATGTTTAGGATCAACCAACAAAAACATGAAGAGTTAATGTTGACACATGAGAAAGCTAGTATCCACATCAAGAGATCTAGAGTTTAGACTGAAAGAGTTGATGCTTGGACCAAAAGAGCTAAAGTTTGAACCAGAAACTCCACTATTGGAACCAAGAACTTTGATGTTTGGACCAAGAACTCTACTCTTCATACTAAGAAATCTACTGTTTGCACCGAGAACTCTAATGTTTTCCCAAAGAACTCTAATGTTTGAACTGAGAACTTTAATGTTTGAACTGAGAACTCTGATGTTTGAACCAAGAATGCTATGGTTTAGACTGAGAACTCTACTCTATGAATCGAGAACTCTATTCTGTTAACCGAGAACTCTATTCTATGAACAAAGAGCATTGTTGTTTGAACTAAGAGTGCTAATGTTTGACCCGAGAGAGCTAATCTACTACGAACTATGTGATTTTAACAGTTTGATGTTTGAGTTTGAATTTTAATGTTATTAATGGATGATATATGTCTGATTTATTGTCTGAAAACACATAAGATAGAATTTCAAGTTCAGTTGTCTTGTTTGTTCCTAAGATCTAAACATCAAGTGTATGTTCCAAAGGCTCACAAAAAGCCCAAATTTCCATGGGTTTTTGCACAAAGAAGACACTTTGAGCAAATCTATCCTAAGGAATCGGTGACAATGTGATAACTCAGCCCATAGCCCGGAATCTCCATGACGCAAGTGTAAACATCATAAATGGGGATGTCCACTTTTGCCATTGTCGAGAGGTGGAAGATAGGGGTCTCCAGGACTGGAAGGATGACCCAATCACCCTCTCCTCGGAAGGCTACAAGTAGCCTATGCAAAGTCGAGGATTTCTGCCTCTCCTCCAAGGAGCCAAATGGTGAGTGTCTTGGGGGGAAAACCTTCTATCCCCTTGCATTGAAATTATCGCACCAAGGTTAAAAAGGGTGGCTTCTAACTAACAAGGAACTAGTAAGGGCATTTGTTTGGCACGTCGGGGTATAAACTCAATTAAGAGGTCTCCCAGCCTTGAGAACCAAGGTTTTATATACCCAGAGGTACGAAGGAGAGCTATTTCCAACACTACTGTTAATTATGATTTTCATCAAAATCACATTTATTTTATAGTGGGTTAGATGAACTTGGTTTTAGTCATTCCCACTTGGGTCGTTCCCCTCTCACCCGACCTTATGGGCTACTCGAGAGGGTAGGCCTGCTAAGGATTATTGCACTACTTGAAAAGAAAAGTGATGATTATGGCTTTTTGATCACCTCTTGAAGGTGACAGCATACTCGCCTAACATTGAAGACATGCAAGACATGGTGTTTGTTTTCCTTCCTAATTAGTCTAGGTGCCTATATTAATAACAAAAACAAGCAATGCAATCTCCCGCGGCTGCACCAAAATGTTAGTAGTTTGCAATTTTGTGTTTGGCAGCAAAGGTTTTTTTAAACTCCGGTCTTGGACAGCGAATTAGGTGCCTGCAAATCAGAGAACCACGAATCAGATTTTGCAGAAAAACAGTCTAAAAACAAAATAGAAAAGTGCAGACTTGAACATAAAATTGCTAAAGCCTAAAACATTGTTCTGAAAACCGAAAACGTTGTTCTGTAAACTAGAAATGCCACCCTATTAACCAGAAACATTGTTTTAATGACCAGAAGCACTATTTTGCAAACCAAAAATGTTATTTTAGCTACCACAAACGCTATTTTGCAGACCAGAAACACTATTTTAGCTACCAAAAACATTGTTTTGCAGACCAGAAACATTGTTTTAGCTATCTGAAACATTGTTTAAAGGCCCAGAAACCCTGTTTCAGGGACCGAAAATGCTATTTTAGGGACTAGAAATGCTAAAACAAGTACCAAGAGCACTAAAACAAAAACCAAAAGAGCTAAAACAGGAAAAAGTCAGAGTTAAGAGCCAAATCCTTTGGTTGATTGACGAAAACGCTGAAACGGTGACCAAGAGCACCAATCTGTATTCTTGGAGAGCTAATATGTGTGTCAAAAACGTTATTCTACAACTTCGTGAGAACCTGCCAAGAAAAATTCCTGCAAACAAACTTTGTTAAAAACTTTGGGGCTAGGCCCCACGGTGGGTGTCAAAATTTATGTGTGTGAAATTATTGTGATTAATCCATTAATAAACATTCAAAACACACATACACAATGAAACATTAAATTGGGGAAAATGAAAAGAAACAATTTAGAATACTCCCCAATGTCGTCTCATCGCTCCCTAGTCTTCAGGACTTTGTCGGTTCATTTTCTTAGATGCATGATTTGAGCGATGTGATAACCCAAGAGATGGGAATTGATATGCAAATTATGATGATCTAAAAACTAATGCAAGATCTATTCTAAATGCAAATTCTACATTATAATGATTTAAACTACTATGAAAGCCATATAATTCCAATGATACTACACTATGGTTATGATTGCTAAGAAAATGCTAATGTAACACTGATAGAATGTTGACAATGATGCTAAGGTCCCCTCTCATAGCCAAAAGAGGGGGTATTTATAAGATTTTCAAGACCAGAGGTGAGGTGGCAAGAATCAAAGGTGCAGATTCAGTCTGGATAAATCGACGATTGAGATTGAATAATTTGGAAGGGAGTTGAGGAAATGGACACTTGTCATTCCTAAGGAGACAAGTGCCAGAGAATCTTTAACCATATGTCAACAAAGGGGCAAGTGGTATGGAGATGAGAGACATGTGGCATAAGTGCCACGTGTCTCCAAGAGAGGGTGGAGACTCCAAAAATGGTTAGGATTCGGAGAGGATAGGATTAGTTAACATGTGGCTAGGCTAGGGGTTGGTTAGAAGAAGGTTAGGTTAGGGAGTGGTTAGGAGTTAGGACACATGTGCTTAAATTTGAATTTAAAATTCAAATTTAATGGGGAGGGAATAATTAAATAAACAAATTAACAAAATTCATTTATCTAATTATGAAAATAGAAGAAATTGATTTTGGTGGGATGAATTAAGAAAATGAACTATATAAACAAATTATTTAATTCATTTATATAGTAGAAGAATAAAAGATCATTAATTAAATATTTTTGTATTTGATTAATTCGATTCTCCATACCGATTTTTAGTGTATACAGAAATAAAGCAAGATGTAAATCTCCATGTAAAGGCTTAGAGACTAAAAATGTATTTTAACTTGTAGCTTAATAATATATTGGTTTGATGTTTTGGAGTGTGGGATTTTTTACCCAAAAGGGCTTTCCCCATGTATATTTATGTTTTCTCTTTTGCCTCGTTCTTCTTGTTTCATGATTTTGTAGTATTGAATATGTATGTTGTAATTCTATTAAAACTTTCTTAGATCTGAAAAGATCTATAAATTGCAACATATTTCCCTTAAGGATCAATTGATGGGAAAATAACTATAACTAATTCTACTTTTATGGCATAGTAGTATGTTCTTGTATCAACTTGTTGAAATCTATTTTAAAGAAACATAGGATATTGAAGGCGCATACTAAATCTCAAATGTTGTTCTAGGATGTTCATATTTTCCTTCATTCTTGTTTTTCCTGATGGATTAGAGACTTATATTCATATTCCCACTCCTCACTGTATTGAGACCTCATCTTCATCTTTTTGGGTTTTTAATCAAGTTGGCATCACCACATCCTTGGCCTCTATTGATTCAATGTAGTAGGACATCCATCATCTTCTAGATATGGCTACTTGGGATTCATATCTTGTAGACATATATTTTTTCTTTGTGGAGTCTCAAATTATAGATTTCGAGGATTATTTTGAGGATATTCATCTCCTCTTTATGATATCCACATCAATGTTGTTATCTCATCTTAATTATACTTGGATCTTGTTCTACATCAATCTTCACAAATTTTTGGATCGACATCATCTCTTTCTGGCATGTATTTGACTAGTTTTTAGAGGCACGCATCATTTTATATAGATTCTTAGCTCTTTTAACTTATGGGAATGACTTCTCTAATCACTAGTGGATTTGTTTCTTCCAAAGGGAAGAAATGTTGTTTGAAGGCAATGGATTGTGTCCTTTTTGTAGGCTTTCATCATTAGCATATGAGCTACTTCTTTATGGAGGATTCATACCCTTATATTATTTATTTTGGGGGGACATCTATTTTACTTGTGTGAAAAAAATAGCCCTTCGGGGGTCACATTGAGTCCTCCTTCTATCCCTCTTTCACTAGTGTAGTTATTTCAATTTCTCTCTTTTGGAGAGGATCTTTTTCCCATGTTATTTCATTATTTTCTCCAATTATGATAGATTGAATTTATTTATGCATGCATACCTCATCAATCCTTTTATGTAGGACCCATCCATGTATGCATGCATGCTCCTATTCATGCATCCATCAGTGCATTCATCTTTTTTTTTTAGGTTCTCCCTAAGTTGATCTTAATGGGGGTGTTGAATTAATTAGGTAATCACATTATTAGTTAATTAATCAATTACTAATTACTTAGGTCCCCATTGTCCTATATCCCATTGAGCTCAAAGTGTAGAATATTGAGTCTAGTCTTGATCGTTGGCTTTTCTTTTTCCTCAATTGATTGTATATATAGGGTAGATCTTTATTTAAATCTTTTTATACCAAGTTTAGGGGTTGGATTTTCTCTTTGAATTGAGGGTAGCAAGAAAATGAACCATCAAGAACCAAAGTTGGTCAAGCTTTGGTACCAAAATATTAAAATTAGAAAGGTACACTACTACAATTTGGAATATAAAATTAAGTAATTTTTTTATGAAAAAACATTTAACTAATTGTGTTTATTTCTAGAATATTGTTAATAGATTTGAGAATTGAAATCAACAACATAAGAAATTAATAAAACTTATGAGAACATCACATTAGATAATAGTTACATGGTGAAATTCTTAAGGAAAAATATTCCACGAAGAAGAGAGTCCAAGTATGTATTATCTTCTTCAAACAAGATTACAAAGAAACAAACACATGCCCATCACTCTTTTATCTTTAATCAGACAACACCTAGGTACCTACAAACAATCACCAAAAATATTCAAAAAAGACACAACTTACCAGCATCCGAAAACTTTAATTTATAGGAAATGTGAACAAAGGATCTTGCTAGAAGTTTCCCAAATAAGAGATGCTCATACCATGGTGAAAAGTGGCACCCAAAATCCTCTTGCAAAAACCAAGTATCCAATGCCTTGTAATTCCCTCCAGAATGTGTAAAGTCACTCATTTTAGCATCCCAAAAGACATATTTTCCCTCATTTCCAACCACTCAACTTGAGGAGGCTAACAACCACTTACATGGATCACCAAGAGACACCTTCACCCTCCTTTCCAAGTGACCAACTTGAGGAGATAGTTAATTTTTCCATAAGTAATTAGTTATTGTTGTCAATGGACCCTTTCATACCTTAGGCATGCATTTACAAACTATAGGTGGAATCTTATTACAAATTATTTTCACTAACACCCTAGACCCCTAGAGACACTTTGACAAGGATTTTGGAACAAACTAAATAGCATATGATTTACAAGGTTGATGAAACCTTAAGCCTAATAACAAGAGGAAACATGCACATGGTTAGCTATAGAATACTCATCATGATGTCATCACTACAAATGCCTCTACTAACCTCCTTCACAACATGGTTTCTCATAACCCCATCTATGTTATAGCCCTCCTCCATGATATGTGCTTAACTCCCACTTTGTTAATGATAACCTCTTATTCATCTCAAACTCACACATAAGAATTGCCATTGAAGTGATTGATCTCTACTATTCTATTTTAGAAAATTGATAATGCACAAAATAAAATTATTCACAAACAAGTCAAATCTCGTACGTGTGTGTGTGTGCGCGTGAGAGAGAGAGAGAGAGAGAGAGAGAGAGAGAGAGAGAGAGAAACTCTTCAAATAAACTTATCTCACGGTCCACACATTTTAGGTATTTTTTGTAACTATATTGCCAATTTTCTTTTTCCCTGGCCCATACAGTTGGGAATGACTATCCAGCTCCTAAAATGCCCCAAATATCTATTATAATATATATAATACATAAAGAATAATGATATCTTGATACATCCTAAGAACTGAATAGCCATTTAGAATAGAGCTTGAATGATTCCTTACGGATGTTATGGTTTCCTAAATATAATTGAAATTTTTTCCAAGACTTTAAGTATCCATCATTTCAAGAAAAGTCATCCATAATTACAAGAAAATGCTAAACTTTGAACGTCATAAAAGTAACGAAGTATTTTCTTTTTATTAGAAATGTTCAGCAAATATCCTATTAAAAATAGTGCATATCCAAATACAAAACGTGCAGATTCGTTTCAGAAAGATGTTCTTTCCCGGTTAACCTAAATATCACGTTCCTCTGGAATATCTCCTTTTAACCCAGAAAAAAATTTAAAAAATCTTCCTCTTTATAACAAGTGTCAGCATTCTATTTATACAGAAATAAAAATATTTATATTGAAAAGATTGACAAAAAGAGTGGATAATATGACTGAATTGGAATAAAAAAAAAAAATTATCTTTCAAAATAAATTTATAAAGTTTATTGTATTTTAATTTTTAATTAATTAATAAATATATAAATGAAAGTTAAATTTATATCCTACAAATTTTCTTATATCTTTTATAGTCTACATTCATTGTATTCTAATTTTTAATTAATTAATAAATACATAAATAAAAGTTAAATTTACACCTTACAAATTTCTTTCTATCTTTAATACCTCTACATTCACTGTATTCTAATTTTTAATTAATTAATAAATACATAAACAGAAGTAACAAATTTCTTTATATCTTTTATACCTGTGCATCCTTGAGTAAGCCTCCCTTTACTTTCTGCCTGAACTCTTGCCTTTACTTAGAAACATGTTCAAATCCATGGCAATAACTGATCCCATTACAGGAAACCCAAAATGTTTTTCAGTTCCAATTGTGCAGGAATTGGCATTACAGGATCCCAATACACTGCCAGAAAAATACTTGGTGCCTGAGGAGAACAGACCATCTGTATCTCTCTCACTAACATATAGAGACAATTCTATCCCTGTAATTGATATGTCAATTCTCCATGAAAACACAAAAGAATTGGAAAAGCTTGCATCAGCAGCCCAAGAATTGGGTTTCTTCCAAGTAAGTCCCATTAAGGGTTCACAGACTCTTGATCCAGATTCCACTTTAGGGTTTTGTTTTCAACTTTCTGATTTGTGATGTTTGTATAAACAGGTAATAAATCATGGGATTCCTGGTTCTCTGATGGGCAGAATGAGAAGTGTAGCTAAGGGCTTCTTTCAACTTCCAATGGAAGAGAAGCTCAAGTATGAAATGAAAAATAATCAAGGGTATGGCCAGGCATTTGTGGTATCTGAAGAACAATCCCTTGACTGGGCTGATATGATGTACTTGTACACCCTTCCTGTTGAATCCAGGGTCTTGAACCAGTGGCCCAAAACTGCAAATTTCAGGTATAGAACAGAGAACATAAACACATTTATTATCATTTAAATGCTTGAAGTTTCCACAGTCTATGATTCTATGATAGTTAAGTGTGATGATTTCTGGATTTGATTGTGTTAGATGTTTTTTTATCAATGTTTTGGATCATGCTCCGTGATTCATCACTCACATTTTTTTCTAGTTCTCATTCTAATGATGGATCATGGAGCATGATCCGAAATGTTGATGGAAAAATGGAGCATGATCTGAAACATTAAGGGAAAAAATCTGATCCACAATATTGATGAAAAAAATCTAACACAATCAAATCCAAAAATCATCAAACTAAACTTATTATCATTTCTAAAGTCTTTCTTATAGATTAGGGAGGAAGAGCTTACACAGTCATTGCTTGTGGTTAATATACCAGTTGTTTATGTGTAGACCTTGTAGATATTCTTATTTAGGGTCATGGAGACTTTCCATGGCCCAAAAGTAAAGCCACCCCATACTTGGTATCAGTGACATTTGATGGTGTAATATTCTTGCATTGCAGGGAGACTCTGCATGAGTATGCTCTTGAGACACAAATACTTGCAAAAAAGCTTCTGACTGTGTTAGCAGAGGGGTTAGGGATAAACCCAGATTGTTTTGTTGAAAGTTTTGGAGAATTTAGTGGGAGTGTAAGGACAAATCACTACCCACCTTGCCCAAGACCAGATTTGGTATTGGGATTAAGTGCTCACTCAGATGGAGCTGGAATTACCATATTGTTGCAGGATGATGAGTGTTCATGGGAAGCTCTTCAAGTTCATAAGGGTGAGGAGTGGATTCCTGTCCCATCAATCCCAGATGCTCTTGTCATTAACATTGGAGATCTTCTTGAGGTACTACCTGCTTCAAATTTATGGTTTAGATTAGTTTATATTGGATTGATATTTTGTTTTCAAAGCAGACTCAAAAAATCACTCAAAATTTATAAATTTAAACTAACATGTATTAGATTGATTGTCCTCTACTTTCAGCCTCCTCATTGCCTACAAATTTATACCATCCAAGATTCGTTTAGACTCCTAAGAATTGCAGATTTTTTAAAAGTTTTTTAAAAAAGTCAGTTTTATAACAAAATAAAATTTATTGTATACAAGTTTTTGGATAAAAAATTGTGTTTATTTTTGCTTTTAACGTTGCTGATCATAATCTATGATCATTTTTAGTTTGTTTTTGTTTTGAATGTCTATGATCATACTTTATGATCTTTCATCAAGAAGAGGAAAAATTTGTAGTCTTTATTTCTTACTGTTGTAATCTTTCTTAACTAGTCTGAAGCTTTCTATTAGTGATTTAGGAATTCTGATGGTACGAGCTAGATTAGTGATAGAGATAATTGAGCAATTTATAAGATAAACTTGATGAATAATAAATTAAGCAAATGAAAGCTTCTACATGTATGTTTTATACTAAATTGGAATATTTCTTAATATTGATTTAAAAAATATTTCAATTTTATTAATTTGTATTATGAAAAGATTTATAGTAATTAATATTTTCAAGAGTTATTATTAATTATGATGTTTTTAAGTTAATTAAAATAAATATTTTTAAATTAATATTAGTATTTATTCTTTAATATTAATATATTTTTTTAAGTTTTCTTCTGAGATATCATTTGTATCAAATAGTTGTTTTGATTGATGAAGTTCACCATAAGGGTTCATACTTGTTAATATTAAAAAAAAAAATTGTATATACTATTTGATTGCTCCAGTAGAAGGGTCAATCAAAAAACGCATACGGTGACAAAGTGACAAAATATTTGCTATTTATGGTGAACTAAAATATTACTAAGCTATGGGTTTATATGGCAATCCAATACATGTATCTCATATACCATCAAGCTTCAAGAATTTATTTTAAGATTTGGTCTTTTCTCCCATGCTAGAATTTGAACTCCTTACCTCAAGTATGAAAGACCAATCCACCCCTTGCACGTGCATAGCTCCAATGACCCATTTAAAAAAAAAAAATTCCCCACTTTGCTTGGTTTTTTATATTGTATTTTATATGTCCCACCATTAAAATTGCAAATGAGATCCAGGGACTAATAGGAAGTGGGATGACCACTTAATAGGTTGCAACACCAAGGTGAAAACCAAACCTAATTATAACATCATCCAATGTTTCCTATAAACTTCTCCTCCATCTTGGGTTGATCAAAGATTCATATGCAATCCTAATAACTTCTATCATTTTAATTGACTCCAAGAGAACCACTACAAACATAGAAAATATTTATATTTATTTGATATTAGTGAACAATTGAAAGGAAAATCTCATCTCACATGACCCTAATGGTGTGGAGTATGATAACAATACTAACTTTGAAAATATTCCTTGATCTAGGATTAAAAATATTAGATAAATTTAAAGCAATTTACCTTTATTTGGTTGTCAACCTCAATGTCATATCCATAGCTAAACTTCTCTAGTTCACAATAAAAATAAGAGCTACTCTATATTTTGAAATTTGAGTGGGAAACGACTTTACTATCTTCACCATTATGTTTCATATACTTTTCATTACTCTTTTCTAGTACTCTTTTTGACTTAGCTTGTGCCAAGGGAATTCACAATTCCAATCATGGTGAAGGCCCATTAGTAATTTGTGGGAGAGAAAAAAAAAATTGATGCCTTTTATCTCCATATGTGTGTATATTTCCATAATAGATCTCTCCTCTAACTATAAATACCATATTTGATAGTGCATTCGTGTTACAATCAGCCTCCCTATAAACATGACTACTACTATATTAAATGAACATTCGATAAGGGGTGAGAAAAGATTTAAGATGTGATATTTTATGGATGGAATCAATATGCATCAATTAATCTTCCTCTATATAATATTTGATAGTGCATTCGTGTTACAATCAGCCTCCCTATAAACATGGCTACTACTATATTAAATGAACATTCGATAAGGGGTGAGAAAAGATTTAAGATATCATATTTTTATGGATGGAATCAATATGCATCAATGAATCTTCCTCTATGTAAAGTTTGATTCAAGTCAAATAAATTACAAGCTTAAAGCCCAAGGAGAATGGATTAGGCTTTTTCCACATTGCTAGTGTTCAATTGAAGTTTTGCACCATAGTACTAACAAGTATGTTTTCTTGGTCTCTAACTATGCACCCACTCTAAAGATCCAAAGGATACCTTTTAATGCCCCATCAAAATCTAGCTTGTGCATACCTTCAAGGAGATGAAACCATTTGAATCTCTCTTAGATTTTATTTTGGATTAGACCCAGTCACCCATAAATGGAGGGGACAAATAGGCCTTTCCATTCCTTCATGACCTCATTGTCCCAACAAGTGAAGGCTATTAAGCATAGTGTTGTCATCGATGTCAAAGGTGCTATTAGTGTTGTCATTGATATCAAGGTACCTAAGAGTTTGTTGAAGCATTAACTACTGATGTTATGATATGCTAAAGCATTTGAAGGAAAGAGTCAAGTATTAGCAAATGGGTATGTGCAGGATCATGAGGGGCCAAAAAGTGGCAATGGGAAAAAAAACTTGTTTTAAACTTTGCGAGACACACTAAATTCCGCTTTGAATTTTTGTATGAGTCGGTCAAAATTTGAATTTAGTTTGGTAATACCAAACCAAAATGGATATCCATTTTTTGACATCATTATTGTGATGTCATGTTTTCCCAAATTGGATATCCATTTTGCTCAACATAAAAAACATACTTTAGTAAAATGGGCATAACTTTTGTGTTTCTTATCGAAATTTAGATCTTTTACAGGCATTGGAAAGGTAATTCAGAGACCTATCAAATGGATCCTATCAAATGGATAAGGTAATTTTATTATATTATAGACCAAAAATTAATTATAATTATTTGAATTTAAATCCTTCATTTTTAAAACTTTAAATACTCACAAATTTTGCATACAAAGTCTCTTTTATTTCCCATCACCTCCTTTATCTATCACTTGTCTATCTATACTTCTATAAATATGTTTTATCTATCTCTTCCTTATCTACTTATCTCACTCCTTTTCTCATCCCATCTAGATATTTTCCAAGTTACATCCATCTCTACATATATCTCCCTCTTTCTATTTCTCACTCTCACTCTCCCACTCTATCCTTATCACTCCTTATTTCTACATCTCTCTTCTCTCTATTTATCTCCCTCCTCTACCTTATCCTGCATGTACCTATTTATTACTCATCTTTATCACCTCCTTTCTCTCCCCATATTGTCCCCTCTATCTCTATATCCATATAGATCTATCTTATATTTATATCTCATTATCTCTAAATCTCACTTATTCACTCCATCTCTCCCTCTATTTGTCCTACTCTCTCTATTACTTTCTATCCACATCTATCTCTATCTCCATCTTCACATCTCTATCTCTTTCCCTACCAATCTCTCTTTCTATATGTCCCTCTATCTTTATATATCTTCCTTTATACATGATTGATCTACCTCTCCCTCTCTTCCTCTATCACCCTCTCTATGTGTCTCTCCCATTCTCTACCTTTATCTCTTTATTTAATCCCTCTCTCTATATCTCCAGCTCTCTCCCTTGATCATATATATATATATATATATATATATATATATATAGTTCTCTCTCCCTCTCTATATATCCTTGTCTGTAATCTCTATTTCTCTCTTTATCACTCTCTTTCACTATCTACATCTCTCTATCTATCGATGTTCCTCTTCCTTTTTGTATCTCTATCTCTTCCTTTTTGTATCTCACTCTCTTTACTCCTCTCTATCCATTTTTCTCTATCTCTTTATATATTTCTATTTGTCTTTACCTCTCTCTTTCTCTATATCTATTCATCTCTCTCTCCTTTTCAATCTCTAGATATGTCTTCCTCTTTATATCCATCCGTGTCCTTCGGTATTTCTCCCTCTATCTTCATTGTCCTTAATTTCTATATCTCTATTTATGTCTCTATCTCTTTTCTAGGTATGTCTATCTCTATCTATCCCTCTCTTTAGCTCTTCATCTTCCTTTACCCTTATATCTCTCCTTATTTGAATCTTTATCTTTATAAATCTCTGTCTCTCCCTCTCTATATATTTATCTCTTCTACCTCTCTTTATCCCTCTCCTCTCTCTTTATTTGTATCTCCATCTCTATCTCTATTTTAATATATTTAAATATCTCTCTCCCTATTGATAATGGATCTTGATTATCTTTCTAATTTATATGTTTTTGTGTTAGCTATATTTGGATCTTAGTTCTTGATGAGGTGTGTGGAGTATATTTCCCCTATGAATATAATTGCTAAGGAGGAAGGGGGAGATAGGGGGAGATATGGGAGAGAGTGATAGAGACTATGAAAGGGAGAGATGGGGAGAGAAGTGGAGAGAGATACAGGGAGAGAAAGAAAAAGATGGGGTAGGGGGAAGAGGGAAGTATCAACAAAGGGAGAGGAAAAGAGAGGCTAGAGAAAGAGGGTTATTTTATGAGAGAGAGAGAGAGAGAGGAATTATCAACAAATGGAGAGGCAAAGAGGGTTATTGGGTGGGAGAGAGAATGAACCCTCCCCCCCCCCCACACACACAGTTGGGGATAATTAGGGCATAGGAGGAGAGGGGAGAGGGGCAAGTATTAACAAAGGGAGAGTAAAAGAGAGGGTTATTGGGTGGAAGAGAGAGAGAGAGAGAGAGAGAGAGAGAAGGGGGAGAGAGGGAGAGAAAGAGGAAGATATAGATAGAGAGACAAAGAGACAAAGAGATATGGTGTCCGAAGGGGTCATATGATGTTCTAACACATGTGTGGCTCCTTAGGACCCCATATGACCCCTAACAACACCATATGACCCCTTAGGACAATATGATGTCCTAAGGGGTCATGTGATGTTCTAACACATGTGTGGCCCCTTAGTACCCCATATGACCCCTAACAACACCATATGACCCCTTAGGACACTATATGACCCCTTTTAACATTCTAGTACACTATATGACCCCTTATGACACCATATGACCCCTTAGGATAATATGATGTCCTAATGGGTCATGTGATGTCTTAATGGGTCATATGGTGTCCTAAGGGGTCATATGGTCTTCTAACATGTGTGGTCCCTTAGGACCCCATATGAGCCCTTAGGACACCATATGACCCCTCGCGACACCATATGACCTTTTAGGACCATATGATTTCCATATGGTGTCCTAAGGGGTCATATGGTTTTCTAACACATGCATGTGCCCTTAGGATCCCATATGACCGCTATTGACATCATATTATCCTAACATCATATGACCCCTTAGGATAATATGATGTCCTAATGGGTCATATGGTGTCCTAAGGGGTCATATTGTGTTCTAACACATGTGGCCCCTTAGGTACCCATATGACCCCTTAGTACACTATATGACCCTCAAGACACCATATGTCAGGCCTTTTAACATCCTAGTACATGACATGACCCCTTATTACAGCATATGACCCTTTAGGACAATATAATGTCCTAATGGTTCATATGGTGTCCTAAGGGGTTATATGGTGTCCTAAGGGGTCATATGGTCTTCTAACACATGTGTGGCCCCTTAGGACCGACTCATATGATCCCTAACGACATAATATGGCTCCTTAGGACACCATATGAACCCTTACGATACCATATGATCCCATAGGACCATATGATACCCATATGGTGTCCTAAGGGATCATATGGTGTTATAACACATGTTTGGCCCCTTAAGACCCCATATGACCCCTTAGGATACCATATGACCCCTTAGGACAATATGATGTCCTAATAGCTCATATGGTGTCCTAAGGGATCATATTATGTTTTAACACATGTGTGGCCCCTTAGGACCCCATATGACCCATAATGACACCATATGATCCCTTAGGACACCATATGACCCCTCAAGGAACCATATGACCCCTTTTAACATCCTAGTACATGACATGACCCCTTAGAACAATATGATGTCCTAATGGGTCATATAGTGTCCTAAGGGGTCATATGGTCTTCTAACACATGTGTGGCCCCTTATGACCCAATATGACCCCTAACAACACCATATGACCCCTTAAGATCATACGATGTCCATATGGTGTCCTAAAGGGTTATATTGTGTTCTAACACATGTGTGGCCCCTTACAACCCCATATGACCCATAACGACACCATACGACCCCTTAGGACACCATATGACCTCTTAGGACACCATATGACCCCTTATAACAATATGATGTCCTAATGGGTCATATGGTGTTCTAATACATTTTTGGCCCCTTAGGACCCCATATGACCCCTAATGACACCATATTACCCCTAAGGACACCATATGACCGCTTAGGACACCATATCATCCCTTAGGACAATATGATGTCCTAAGGGGTCATATGGTGGAAGAGAGGTTAGAGAAAGAGAGGGTTATTGGGTGGAAGATAGAGAGGGGGGGAGGAAGTATCGACAAAGGGAGAGGAAAATAGAGGTTAGAGAAATAGAGGTTTATTGGGTGGGTGAGAGAGAGAGAGAGAGAGAGAGAGAGAGAGAGAGAGAGAGAGAGAGAGAGAGAGAGAGAGAGAGAGAGAGAGAGAGAGAGAGAGAGAGAGATATTAATTAGGGGGAGGGGTAGAGAGGGGTGAGGAAAGTATCAATAAAGGGATAGGGGGAGAGATGTTAAAGAGAGAAAGGGTAATTGGGGGGAGGAGAGAATGAGAGAGAGAGTTGTGAAAATAAGGGGGTAGGAGGATAGGGGGAGAGGGGCAAGTATCAATAGAGAGAAGGAGAGATGGGGAGAGAAGTGAAGAGAGAGATAGAGAGAGGGTAATTATGGGGAAGGGGAGAGGGGGGAGAGGGGGGAGAGGGAAGTATCGAGAGAGAGAGAGAGAGAGAGAGAGAGAGAGAGAGAGAGAGATAATTAAGGAATGGCCTTTCCATTCCTTCATGACCTCATTGTCCCAACAAGTGAAGGCTATTAAGCATAGTGTTGTCATTGATGTCAAAGGTGCTATTAGTGTTGTCATTGATATCAAGGTACCTAAGAGTTTGTTGAAGCATTAACTACTTATGTCATGATATGCTAAAGCATTTGGAGGAAAGAGTCAAGTATTAGCAGATGGGTATGTGCAGGATCATGAGGGGCCAAAAAGTGGCAATGGGATAAAAAACTTGTTTTAAACTTTGCTAGACACACTAAATTCCGCTTTGAATTTTTGTATGAGTCGGTCAAAATTTGAATTTAGTTTGGTAATACCAAACCAAAATGGATATCCATTTTTTGACATCATTATTGTGATGTCATGTTTTCCCAAATTGGATATCCATTTTGCTCAACATAAAAAACATACTTTAGTAAAATGGGCATAACTTTTGTGTTTCTTACCGAAATTTAGATCTTTTACAGGCATTGGAAAGGTAATTCAGAGACCTATCAAATGGATCCTATCAAATGGATAAGGTAATTTTATTATATTATAGACAAAAACTTAATTATAATTATTTGAATTTAAATCCTTCATTTTTAAAACTTTAAATACTCACAAATTTTGCATACAAAGTCTCTTTTATTTCCCATCACCTCCTTTATCTATCACTTGTCTATCTATACTTCTATCAATATGTTTTATCTATCTCTTCCTTATCTACTTATCTCACTCCTTTTCTCATCCCATCTAGATATTTTCCAAGTTACATCCATCTCTACATATATCTCCCTCTTTCTATTTCTCACTCTCACTCTCCCACTCTATCCTTATCACTCCTTATTTCTACATCTCTCTTCTCTCTATTTATCTCCCTCCTCTACCTTATCCTGCATGTACCTATTTATTACTCATCTGTATCACCTCCTTTCTCTCCCCATATTGTCCCCCTCTATCTCTATATCCATATAGATCTATCTTATATTTATATCTCATTATCTCTAAATCTCACTTATTCACTCCATCTCTCCCTCTATTTGTCCTACTCTCTCTATTACTTTCTATCCATATCTATCTCTATCTCCATCTTCACATCTCTATCTCTTTCCCTACCAATCTCTCTTTCTATATGTCCCTCTATCTTTATATATCTTCCTTTATACATGATTGATCTACCTCTCCCTCTCTTCCTCTATCACCCTCTCTATGTGTCTCTCCCTTTCTCTACCTTTATCTCTTTATTTAATCCCTCTCTCTATATCTCCAGCTCTCTCCCTTGATCATATATATATATATATATATATATATATTGTAGCGTCATAAATTGTACGCACTTGCTAAAGCAGTACAATTTAACACCTAGTTTAGCACCCGCCTTGGCGCAGTTGCACTTTGCATGGCATTTCCCCTTTAGCACTTAATTAATCAAATTAATTAGGTCTAAAGGTTCTATTTCACCATTCTCTACATCATAAAGTTGGGCCCTTTCACTAAAGCGCGCCCTTCGCATTTTATTCCTCCAATACATCACTCAATCAAAAACCCTAATTAAGTCCTATTTCGAACTTGGGGGCTTGGTTTCGGGGTCAAAACATCTCGAAATCACTTGTAACTTCGGGATTCTCTCTAAAATCATCATATCTGACGGCCCTGAAAATTTGGTGAAAAGTTGTCGGGACCGTGGCACCCGGAGTGCACACGGTCCCGGACATTTTTCCCAAAATTTTAGGAGCGCGATCCAATCATAAAATAAAGCTTAACCCCAAGAAATTGGCGGGATATTCAATCTCTAGGTCGGCCAAAATACGAATTTATGATCTAGGGTTTCCTACATAAGAGCTCTCTTTCTTCATTTGAAGGGATCGGAATTTTGTTTTCAGGAACTTCATATGCAGCAAAAGAGCAGATCTTTGAAGACTTCAACATCTTACAACATCCTTCAATCAAGCATCTATCAAATTCATTCATCCACTTAGGGCTTGGAAGACATTGAAGAACAATAGGAGATTACCGACTGAAGATTGGCTTGTACTCCTCCCTTGAGGGTTGGGTATGATTTCATGTTGTTTTCATGTCTTTACATAAGCTTCAATACATTATTTATTCATGCTTTAGATCACTTTGCATCTTGATTTAGAGCATTTACGTTATCATTTACAAGCAATTAGGGTTTACTTCCTAGGTTGCTCTAGTTTGCTTTCTTGCATTTTTGGACCTTGCACACACACTAGGTCTGCACACACAATACATTTTACAAAACAACTTGGCTATTCGTGGAGGTGGAAATCACTGAAGTGGGGGTTTGACTAAGGCAAAACCCTATATAGCCGCCCATACACCCTTTTTCAGATATCATTGCAGGTTTCAGGATTCAGACGACGCCGCGGGATACAGATCCGGAGAGAGAAGGTCGAGACAGCACTCTATATCAAATTGCAGAGCAGAAGACTGGGACAGGGGCGCTGGGTGCCCTGGTCCTGCCAGGACAGGGGCGCTGGGCGCCCTGGTCCCTGGGACAGAGGCGCTGGGCGCCCTGGTCCTCCGGACAGACAGCTTCCCGACAGTGTTTCAGAGTGCAGAACAGCAGTTTCTGGTGCAGTTTTCAGGACAGTGGTACCCGCGCCCCCGTCCCGAACATTTTCAGTCCGATTTTGACTCCGGGTACACATCTACATTCTTATTTCATCCTTGTATTTACAACTGTTCATTGTTTAATCTCAATTCTGCAATCTTGTTATTAGTTCATACTTGCATTTTGGGATTAGGGTTTGAACTTGCATTACTTGATTTTACAACTTCAACAAGGAATGGAAATCCTAATAGATATCCCATGGCTCTCTCTTTCACAAAAAGAAGTAGCCAATTGTGCGATATCTCTAGGCTCTTTCGTATTCCGTAATGTGTGTCAAAAGGTAGGATTAGGGCATGATTAACCTAGTCTCGCTTTTTCCCCCACACATTTTGGTGAACCCGACGTGAATCTATCATTTCTTCCTCTTGCATTGCATTTGTTAGATCTAGATCTGGATTTAGTGTGTTTTCATTTCATTTTCATTAAAAAGAAAAGAAAAGAAAAAAAAAGTGTGTTTCTTTGCATTGGGTGTTTAAGTTTTGTGTTTTCATTTCATTTTCACAAGTTCTTGGAAAGGAATATGATCTCATAGAACAACTTAAAGCTACCCCTGCTAAGATATCCCTTTGGGATTTGATTCAAACTTCTTCCGCTCATCATGGAATGTTACAAGATGCCTTGAAAGATTTGAATGTTCCTCCATCGAATACATCTAGTAATATAGCATCTTTGGTTAACTCTGTGATGAATCCTAAAGCTCAAATTGTGTTTACCCAAGATGAGATGCCTACTAGTGAAATCCAACATCAATATGATCCCTTGATGATTGTGGTTATCATGAAAGACACTGCTATAAGGCAAACACTAGTAGATAATGGCTCTGGTCTTAATGTGTGTAGTATTAATCTTTTGCATAAGATGAATGTGGATACATCCTTATTTGAACCGGACTCTCGTCCTATTCAAGGCTTTGATAATGTGGCTAAAACTTCATTAGGTACTATCACCTTACCCATCACAGTGGGAACTGTTACTTTGCCTACACCTATCCATGTTATGTCGAGAAATCTAACGTACAACTTGCTACTGGGGAGACCTTGGATTCACAGTATGCAAGCTGTCCCTTCTACATTGCATAGACAAGTTAAATTTATTTATAACAATAAGACATATACCTTGATAGGTGATACTAATTTTCAAGCTTGTTTGCAAACATCCACTTCTAAGGGGGGTTCTTCTAAGCCGTCCTCATCTAGTGATGAATCTTTAAATAAGATACCTATCGGTGAATCCTTGCTCTCCGATGATCAAAATTCTTTGGATGAGTCTGGAGCTCTTGGAGAAGATTCTTCTCGACTTGAAACTACACATAAGAAGGATTTTGATCCTGGGAAGATTCTCGAAGACGACGATTGGGGATCCCTTGATTTTAATCCTACCTTTGTGGGTGAATATAAGGTTCCTTCTAGAGAAATTAAAGTTGAAAAGAAGGAAGAAGCTAAAAATCATAAAGTTGAAAAGAAAGAATCAACCTTACCTAAATCTATGAGTAATAATTTTGTGGCTGCCTCTCAAACTTCTTCTCCTCACATCTCTAATTATGAAGAGTTTGATTCTTTGTCTTATGAAAAACCACCTTCTCTTCCTGAAATGGCTGATCGTTATGGTCGTGGTTTTCGCATTTTTGCTAAGCATGGGTATCATGGAAAAGGTTGTGGTGCTCATGAACAAGGGATAAGAGTTCCTCTAGAGACTAATTTTCACAATTATGCCTTTGGACTTGGCTTTAATCCCTGCAAACGTACTAAAGCTTCTAAAAGACCATGCATTAGTGTTAATGCTATCTCTACATCTTTATCAATACAACATCCTGAGTATATTGATGGGGATCCTTCGTGTGCCTGTGCTTTGGATGTCTTCCCTACCGACGATGCTTTAGCTGAGTTCTTGGGAGCCTATGACACTCTTCCTCGTTATCATCACAATAGGGGACTCCCTTATTGTTTGAACACTGAAGCCTATTTTGGAAAAGAGATTGATAATGACGAGATTGTGAAAGAATTCCCTCAGTTAAAGGATACTCCTCAACAAAGTAATCTTCTCATAAGTGACACCACTGATGTTAAGATGGATCCTTGCAATAAAGAGAAAGTCATTAAAATTGGGAAATGTTTGGATGAAGAGGAACAGAAACAATATGAAGAACTATTGCATGAATTCCTTGAGATCTTTGCTTGGGCATATTCTGACATGCCTGGTATAGATCCTAAGATCATTACTCATAATATTGTCTTAGTTCCTGATGCTAAGCCTGTGAAACAAAAGATTCGAAAAATGAATCCTAAGGTAGCTTTGCTTGTTAAGGCTGAGATTGAAAAGTTATTGGAGGCTGGATTTATCCGCCCTATTGACTATTCCCCATGGATTTCAAATATTGTCGCTGTGGCTAAACCAGACAACAAAATAAGAATGTGTACTGACTTTCGGGATCTAAATAAGGCTTCTTTGAAAGATGATTTCCCTCTTCCAAACATCGACATGATAGTTGATTCTACGGCAGGACATGCCTTGTTATCCTTCATGGATGGTTTTTCAGGCTACAATCAAATTTTTATTAACCCTCAAGATCAATTCAAAACTGCTTTCACCACTCCTTGGGGTACGTTTTGTTGGATAATGATGCCTTTTGGACTTAAAAACGTCTGTGCAACTTATCAACGAGCGATGACCCTTATCTTTCATGATTATATGCATAAGATTTTAGAGGATTATGTTGATGATATTTTGGCCAAATCCTTTCTTCGCATAGATCATGTTAAAATCCTTCGTCAAATCTTTGAAAGAATTCGTAAATATCACATGCGCTTGAGTCCCCGAAAATGTGTTTTTGGTGTGGATAGTGGAAAACTATTAGGGTTCATAGTTTCGCATCGTGGGATTGAGGTGGATACTAAGAAAATAGATGCTATTGTCAACATGCCACCTCCTAGAAATGTGTCTCAACTTAAAAGCTTACAAGGAAAGATTCAAGCTATTCATAGGTTTGTGTCTCAGCTTGCGGATCGTACCTTTCCTTTTACTCAACTTCTTAAAAAGGATATCACCTTTCAATGGAATGAGGATTGTCAGCAAGCATTTGAAGATTTGAAAGTGTATTTGGCTAGTCCTCCTATTCTTCAACCTGCCGAACCTTCTAAACCCTTCCTTCTGTATACAGCTGCTTCCTCTCATGCTCTCGCAGCATTATTGGCACAACATGATAAAGATGGTAAGGAATGTCTGGTTTATTACATAAGTCGTACCTTACTCAATTATGAGACCCGATATTCTACGATAGAAAGACAATGCTTGGCCGTGGTGTTTGCGACTCAGAAATTGAGACATTATCTTTTAAATTCAGAAGTCCACGTCATGGTAAAGTTTGATCCTTTGAAGCATCTTTTCTCTAAAACTGATTTATCAGGACGTCTAGCTAAGTGGGTTATGATGTTAACTGAGTTTGACCTTAAATTCGTTTCACAAAGAGCAATTAAAGGACAAGCGTTGACCGATCACTTAGTTGAGGCCCCTTCACCTTTCTCCTTCCCTAACCCTGAGTCCTTTCCTGACGACTTCATTCTTTCTATAGAGAAAGATGAAACTTGGGAGTTATACTTTGATGGTTCTAAGTGTCGTACGGGATCGGGGGCAGGTGTTGTTCTGATTTCTCCTACAAAGAAACCCATTCCCTTATCCTATCGTCTAAATTTCCTGTGTACCAATAACATTGTTGAGTATGAGGCTCTTATAGCGGGAATAAAAGCAGCCTTAGCTCTGAACATAAAACACATACATATCTATGGAGATTCGCAATTGATTATAAGACAAGTAACAGAAATATATCAAGCAAAACAAGACAAATTATCACAATATAAAGACCTTGCTATCTCTTTATTACAAAATTTTGATTCTTATACTATGGAACCTGTTCCTCGAAAAGATAATCGACATGCGGATGCAATGGCATGTGTGGCTTCTCTTGTATCTTTAGAGGACCCTGTGGTTGATCTTAAATTTGTTATTCACAACCTTATTTCTCCAGCTATTGTAGACAATTCTAGCTTGGTAACATGTTGTGATTTTATAGACTCAGATGAATGGTACTCGCATATCGTAAGATATTTGACCGATGGTACCTTTCCTGATTCCGCTAATAGGAACACTAGGGCTAGAATCCGCAAGCTGTCTGCTAGGTATATCATTCTTTCTAATATCCTTTACCGAAGGGGTTATGATGGTCTTCTCCTTCGTTGTCTTAACAAGTCGGAAATCCCTGTTGCTCTTGAAGAGGCACATTCAGGTGCTTGTGGGGGGCATTTTGGGGGCAAATCCTTGGTTCATAGATTGCTTTGTATGGGATACTATTGGCAAACTATGCAGAAGGATTCCTTTTCATTTGTTAAAAAATGTCATCAATGTCAACAACACAATAATCTGATTCATGCTCCTGCCCAAGAACTCCGTTCTCAAGTAGCTTCTTGGCCTTTTTCCGCATGGGGTTTGGATCTTATTGGTAAAATCTCTCCTCCTTCATCTCAAGGGCACACCTTCATTATAACCGAAACAGATTACTTTACGAAGTGGGTAGAAGCTATTCCCCTTCGCTCTACCACTGCTGAAGTGATTTGTCAATTTCTTCTAGAAAACATCATTTCTCGGTTCGGGATACCTTCTACTATAATCTCAGATAATGGTACATCATTTAAGAACAAGGACGTGAAGAAATTCCTCGAGAAGTATCATATCAAACATCAATTTTCTACACCATACTATCCTCAGTCAAATGGTCAAGCCGAATCATCTAATAAGATAATTGAACAAATTCTTCGCAAAACCATGAATAAGCATGGTAAGGATTGGAGTAACCAGCTAATCTATGCTCTTTGGGCCTACCGAACGAGTGTACGAATTGCTACGGGAACTACTCCTTATAATCTTGTTTATGGTGCTGACGCTATTATGCCCTTAGAATTAGAGATTCCATCACTTAGGGTTTCTCTCAAAGGTATAGTAGATGGTGACTCTTATAGAGAACAACAACTTCAACAGCTTGAGATGCTTGATGAACAGCGTATAAATGCTCTTGAGCATATTCAAGCGTATCACAAAACTCTACAACGAAGCTATAATGATAGGGTCATTCAACGTTCCTTCTCAGTAGGTGACTTAGTCCTCTATGAGAATCAGTGCAATGTGAATGCCTTACCTACAGAAAAGGGAAAATTTAGTCCTAATTGGCTTGGACCATATATCGTTATTGAGGATTATGGATCAGGTGCTTACAAAATAGCGGATGTAGATGGTACGTCTCTTAAAGAACCTATCAATGCTATGCACTTGCATAGATATTATGCTTAATTCTTCATTCCTTATCTATCTTCTTTTCAATTCTTCAACATTGGATAATATGTTAGTGTTTCTTGATTAAAGCAGAATAGAATCAAATATTATATTGTTTAATCTATATTGCTTCGTTCCTGACAAGCGTGTCTTCTTACTTTATAGTTTGTCTTGAATTCATTTATGTAAATTGTGAAAGATTTACATTCCATTATGCTAGCATATTATACAGTGTCTTTATGTGTTAAGTAGAATCATATCATGTTGTGTTTAAGTTCGGAATTAAATCACATTAGTTATATGATTCTTAGACTTAATGCATATTTATTCCTTATCATCAATGTAGTACTTGATTAAATATTTAATTAAGTCACACATGTATCAATTTAATCATGGAGCATTGAGAAATCAATCACATGGAAATTAAATTCTGAACATACATGTACATTTACCAGATGTATTAGATTTAATCAAAACAAAATATACATTGTTTTAAGCATTAAAGATAACACATTTGAGACAAAAGAGAAGCATGTATATATACATATATATATGTGTGGATCGTATACAAATATAGGTCACTGTACATCCAAAAATGTGGCCTCTCCTACATCATAAAATCATCTCCTATCCCTAGGGCTAGTGGCTGGAGAATGTCGACTGGACGCTCCCTCCTGATCTGGCCGTGAAGGTGGACCCATGGGTGTGTAGCGCGATACAGATCGTGAGTGACTCCGAGAGGAACTCCTGCGATCCCTATCCATAAGGATCGCGCGATAGGTGGTAGCCTCGGTCTGAGCCGCTGCTAGATCTCGCCGCGCCTGCTGGAGGTCTTCTGATAGGACTCTCTCTCTCTGTCGCGCCTACTGGAGGTCCTCTGATAGGACTCTCTCTCTCTCCCTCCATATATCTACCTGTACTTGGAATGGGAAAAATAAATCCTCATGCCGACCCGCGTTCCCCTGAGGCCTATAGGCAATCTGTGAGGAACTGGGGATCTGTGCTATCGTGGAAATATCTGTCATTGCCTGCTGAATCAGGGAATGCCATTCCTGCACATTAGCTGTGGTAGTAGAACAGATTTTTGTTAGTACCATTCTATATCATCAAAACATCAATCAATCAATATAAACCTACTATACCTGGATCTCCCTCGCGCCAGTAGGGATCATGATATGGTAGTATCTGTGCCTGGGAACCACTAGGCTCCCCTCGCTCGAATAATCTATCCACGATGGGTGTAGGCTGGACGGTACTAGGGACAGGCCTCCGTATCGCCTCATGTTCCCCCTGTTGGGGAATAAGAGGTGGATCTAGTGCTATGGTATCATCTCCTGAATGGTGGGGAGCTGCATCCGACTCCTCCTCCTCATCTCTATCCTCCTCCTCGTCATTCTCCTCGTCATCCTCATCCTCGTCCTCATCTGCATCATCACCTGCATCTCCCTCGTCCTCCTCTCTATATGTATCCTCCTCCTCCTCCTCGGCACTGGGCTGATCGCCTGTAGGTGGATCAGGATCTCCCGCCTCCTCATGACCCTCTCCCTCCTCTGGCTCCTCTGACCTAGATCCCTGGTCCTCGTCTTGGTCTCCATGTCTCCATGGGCCTGGATAGCCTGTCGGATGATCTGGTGGAAAGATAGGACCTGGATATGATCTCATAAACCATGAGACGTACCTCCGCTGTGCTCCAAGCTCTGCAGAATAATCAGTGACTACATCCTGATCAGATCCCTCTAAGTCTGTAGTCTCGATGTCATCTATCATCGGTCTCGCTACTGCTCTAGGTCTGGGAAGGACCCGTGAGTGTCGAGTATAGATGGGCATGTCGGCTGGGACACACTGCTCTAGCCCGAACTGCCTCCGTACTCGATCAAAGTAGAAAGGGACTATGATGTGTGCATATCATCCCCGCAGTAGGCGGTTCCTCTGTAGGCATGCTAACTGTCTCTCCATCCCATCCCATTTGTGCATCCGTAGGTAAGGTCTCCACACTGTCACCTCGGCTGTCAGTCTGTCAAAAATCACTCTCCAATATAATAAATCTCCAAATCTCCACTCGCTGGTAAGTGGATAAGCGAACACCCTAGGTCGCTCGCTCGCTGTAATCAGCGGAAAGCCGACGGACCTGGTGCATGTGAAGTGCTCTAAAATCCACACCTGCAGAAGTGTGCATGTCATCAAACTACAACCCTGTCCAAATACGTACTCCTCAAGGTCGTGATAGAGATGCGCAAGCATACTCCGACCCCAAGCATACACTCTCCTATGTCTCTCCATCACTCTGATACACCATGTGAGACCCCCATGCATGTGCGTGCCTCGCCCATTAGGGCAGACAGCTAGTGCTATGATGGCTATCATAAGGTGTCTCAGAAGGGGTACCTCCCCTGTAGGATGTAAGAGCCAGCTGACCATGATGCGACCTCTCATCTCGCTCGGCATGACTCTCCCTATGCAATACACCTGCTCTCTCTGATGATCCTCCACTGACCGATCGGTCACGTATGTAACAGTCGCTCCTCTGATAGGCAGATGAAGTATACGGTACACATCCTCGAGTGTGATTGTCAACTCTCCTACTGGAAGGTGAAAAGTGCATGTGTCAGGATCCCATCGCTCCATCAATGCCATCAGCATCGCAGGATGGAACTGAATGGCCGGCATGAGGATCACATACCATAATCCTACTATCGACAGTGTGTCTCTCTCTGACTGAGTAAGCCGCGGAATCTGATCTCGTAAACTGCGAAGAATATGTCCCGCTGTATGCTCTCTCATGTACGAAAGGCCCTGCAACACAAAAACATAACCGTAATCAGTACTCGATCATCAAAATCACTACTGCAAACTATCAAACATCGTGTGCTAGTCCTGAAACCCTTCGCCAAGCCCTGATTGGGGACCATAGTGTCTTGTCAGGGACCATGGCGCCCTGTCAGGGACCATGGCGCCCTGCAGGGACCATGGCGCCCTGGGGGGACCAGGGTACCCCACAGGGACCATGGCGCCCTGGGTGGGCCCTGGGTCAGCCTTCAGGGCCCGCATACGATCACAAAAAAGTCAACATGCAAAAAATCAAAAGTCAAACGTTCAGTCAACTCACCTCGTCCAGTGGCTCGTCGTCGACCACGGCCTGGCACAGGATCTCGATCCTCGTGGGATGCTCCGATCATCATGAAGGCATGATGATGGCTATGTGGGCTACGCTGCACTGAATAGTATTCTGAAATCAACAAAGTGACGAATACAAGTGTCACTTTCGAGGTATATACTCTCGTTTGTTTATTCTTACTTTTTGAAACCCTAATTTTTCCTCTACCATTCATTTTATCATAACTTGAGTTTGGGAGATGCGATTTTTGAGCCGTTTGTTGCGTTGGAATAGTATTTTCCTTCCCCTACTCTCGGGATGTTCCAAAAAGTGCTCTGATGAAGCCTATTTAGTGAACACCCCTCATCAATACTACCTTACACAATTTGTTGCAAGTAAACATGCTACCCTGTTTCACCTCCCTAATAAGCAAGTCGAAACAGGGGGGGGCATATAGCTACTCACAGATTTCATCACTTTCCCTAGTAAGCATTAGGTGATTTTGTGATCTAACGTGTGTTTTGTAGGGTGCGGTTCCTAACTGTGTACTGCAGATGCCACTGGGGGCTTCGTCCGACAACTTATGGATATATCCTTTTTCAAATAATGTTTACTTTCTGTACTTTAGCTTGCATATGCACGTAGTACTCATATGACCGCTAAAGTGGGGGCTAAATGTAGCGTCATAAATTGTACGCACTTGCTAAAGCAGTACAATTTAACACCTAGTTTAGCACCCGCCTTGGCGCAGTTGCACTTTGCATGGCATTTCCCCTTTAGCACTTAATTAATCAAATTAATTAGGTCTAAAGGTTCTATTTCACCATTCTCTACATCATAAAGTTGGGCCCTTTCACTAAAGCGCGCCCTTCGCATTTTATTCCTCCAATACATCACTCAATCAAAAACCCTAATTAAGTCCTATTTCAAACTTGGGGGCTTGGTTTCGGGGTCAAAACATCTCGAAATCACCTGTAACTTTGGGATTCTCTCTAAAATCATAATATCTGACGGCCCTGAAAATTTGATGAAAAGTTGTCGGGACCGTGGCGCCCGGAGTGCACACGGTCCCGGACATTTTTCTCGAAATTTTAGGAGCGCGATCCAATCATAAAATAAAGCTTAACCCCAAGAAATTGGTAGGATATTCAATCTCTAGGTCGGCCAAAATACGAATTTACGATCTAGGGTTTCCTACATAAGAGCTCTCTTTCTTCATTTGAAGGGATCGGAATTTTGTTTTCAGGAACTTCATATGCAGCGAAAGAGCAGATCTTTGAAGACTTCAACATCTTACAACATCCTTCTATCAAGCATCTATCAAATTCATTCATCCACTTAGGGCTTGGAAGACATTGAAGAACAATAGGAGATTACCGACTGAAGATTGGCTTGTACTCCTCCCTTGAGGGTTGGGTATGATTTCATGTTGTTTTCATGTCTTTACATAAGCTTCAATACATTATTTATTCATGCTTTAGATCACTTTGCATCTTGATTTAGAGCATTTACGTTATCATTTACAAGCAATTAGGGTTTACTTCCTAGGTTGCTCTAGTTTGCTTTCTTGCATTTTTGGACCTTGCACACACACTAGGTCTGCACACACAATACATTTTACAAAACAACTTGGCTATTCGTGGAGGTGGAAATCATCGAAGTGGGGGTTTGACTAAGGCAAAACCCTATATAGCCGCCCATACACCCTTTTTCAGATATCATTGCAGGTTTCGGGATTCAGACGACGCCGTGGGATACAGATCCAGAGAGAGAAGGTCGAGACAACACTCTATATCAAATTGTAGAGCAGAAGACTGGGACAGGGGCGCTGGGCGCCCTGGTCCCTGGGACAGAGGCGCTGGGCGCCTTGGTCCTCCGGACAGACAGCTTCCCGACAGTGTTTCAAAGTGCAGAACAGCAGTTTCTGGTGTAGTTTTCAGGACAGTGGTACCCGCGCCCCCGTCTCGAACATTTTCAGTCCGATTTTGACTCCGGGTACACATCTACATTCTTATTTCATCCTTGTATTTACAGCTGTTCATTGTTTAATCTCAATTCTGCAATCTTGTTATTAGTTCATACTTGCATTTTGGGATTAGGGTTTGAACTTGCATTACTTGATTTTACAACTTCAACAAGGGAATAGAAATCCTAATAGATATCCCATGGCTCTCTCTTTCATAAAAAGAAGTAGCCAATTGTGCGATATCTCTAGGCTCTTTCGTATTCCGTAATGTGTGTCAAAAGGTAGGATTAGGGCATGATTAACCTAGTCTCGCTTTTTCCCCCACACATATATATAGTTATCTCTCCCTCTCTATATATCCCTATCTACAATCTCTATTTCTCTCTTTATCACTCTCTTGCACTATCTACATCTCTCTATCTATTGATGTTCCTCTTCCTTTTTGTATCTCTATCTCTTCCTTTTAGTATCTCACTCTCTTTACTCCTCTCTATCCATTTTTCTCTATCTCTTTATATATTTCTATTTGTGTTTACCTCTCTCTTTCTCTATATCTATTCATCTCTCTCTCCTTTTCAATCTCTAGATATGTCTCCCTCTTTATATCCATCCTTTTCCTTCAGTATTTCTCCCTCTATCTTCATAGTCCTTAATTTCTATATCTCTATTTATGTCTCTATCTCTTTTCTAAGTATGTCTATCTCTATCTATCCCTCTCTTTAGCTCTTCATCTTCCTTTGCCCTTATATCTCTCCTTATTTGAATCTTTATCTTTATAAATCTTTGTCTCTCCCTCTCTATATATTTATCTCTTCTACCTCTCTTTATCCCTCTCCTCTCTCTTTATTTGTATCTCCCTCTCTATCTCTATTTTAATATATTTAAATATCTCTCTCCCTATTGGTAATGGATCTTGATTATCTTTCTAATTTATATGTTTTTGTGTTAGCTATATTTGGATCTTAGTTCTTGATGAGGTGTGTGGAGTATATTTCCCCTATGAATATAATTGCTAAGGAGGAAGGGGGAGATAGGGGGAGATATGGGAGAGAGTGATAGAAACTATGAAAGAGAGAGATGGGGAGAGAAGTGGAGAGAGATACAGGGAGAGAAAGAAAAAGATGGGGTAGGGGGAAGAGGGAAGTATCAACAAAGGGAGAGGAAAAGAGAGGCTAGAGAAAGAGGGTTATTTTATGAGAGAGAGAGAGAGAGGAATTATCAACAAATGGAGAGGCAAAGAGGGTTATTGGGTGGGAGAGAGAATGAACCCTCCCCCCCCCCACACATAGTTGGGGATAATTAGGGCGTAGGAGGAGAGGGGAGAGGGGCAAGTATTAACAAAGGGAGAGGAAAAGAGAGGGTTATTGGGTGGAAGAGAGAGAGAGAGAGAGAGAGAGAGAGAGAGAGAGAGAGAGAGAGAGAGAGAGAGAGAGAGAAGGGGGAGAGAGGGAGAGAAAGAGGAAGATAGAGATAGAGAGACAAAGAGACAAAGAGACAAAGAGATATGGTGTCCGAAGGGGTCATATGACGTTCTAACACATGTGTGGCTCCTTAGGACCCCATATGACCTCTAACAACACCATATGACCCCCTTAGGACAATATGATGTCCTAAGGGGTCATGTGATGTTCTAACACATGTGTGGCCCCTTAGTACCCCATATGACCCCTAACAACACCATATGACCCCTTAGGACACTATATGACCCCTTTTAACATTCTAGTACACTATATGACCCCTTATGACACCATATGACCCCTTAGGATAATATGATGTCCTAATGGGTCATGTGATGTCTTAATGGGTCATATGGTGTCCTAAGGGGTCATATGGTCTTCTAACATGTGTGGTCCCTTAGGACCCCATATGACCCCTTAGGACACCATATGACCCCTCGCAACACCATATGACCTTTTAGGACCATATGATTTCCATATGGTGTCCTAAGGGGTCACATGGTGTCCTAAGGGGTCATATGGTGTTCTAACACATGTGTGGCCCCTTAGTACCCCATATGACCCCTAACAACACCATATGACCCCTTAGGACACTATATGACCCCTTTTAACATTCTAGTACACTATATGACCCCTTATGACACCATATGACCCCTTAGGATAATATGATGTCCTAATGGGTCATGTGATGTCTTAATGGGTCATATGGTGTCCTAAGGGGTCATATGGTCTTCTAACATGTGTGGTCCCTTAGGACCCCATATGACCCCTTAGGACACCATATGACCCCTCGCAACACCATATGACCTTTTAGGACCATATGATTTCCATATGGTGTCCTAAGGGGTCATATGGTGTTCTAACAAATGCATGTGCCCTTAGGACCCCATATGACCGCTAATGACATCATATGACCCCTTAGGATAATATGATGTCCTAATGGGTCATATGGTGTCCTAAGGGGTCATATTGTGTTCTAACACATGTGTGGCCCCTTAGGTACCCATATGACCCCTTAGGACACTATATGACCCCTCAAGACACCATATGTCAGGCCTTTTAACATCCTAGTACACGACATGACCCCTTATGACAACATATGACCCTTTAGGACAATATGATGTCCTAATGGTTCATATGGTATCCCAAGGGGTTATATGGTGTCCTAAGGGGTCATATGGTCTTCTAACACATGTGTGGCCCCTTAGGACCGACCCATATGATCCCTAATGACATAATATGGCTCCTTAGGACACCATATGAACCCTCATGATACCATATGATCCCTTAAGACCATATGATACCCATATGGTGTCCTAAGGGGTCATATGGTGTTCTAACACATGTTTGGCCCCTTAAGACCCCATATGACCCCTTAGGATACCATATGACCCCTTAGGACAATATGATGTCCTAATAGCTCATATGGTGTCCTAAGGGATCATATTATGTTTTAACACATGTGTGGCCCCTTAGGACCCCATATGACCCATAATGACACCATATGATCCCTTAGGACACCATATGACCCCTCAAGGAACCATATGACCCCTTTTAACATCCTAGTACATGACATGACCACTTATCACACCATATGACCCCTTAGGACAATATGATGTCCTAATGGGTCATATGGTGTCCTAAGGGGTCATATGGTCTCCTAACACATGTGTGGCCCCTTACGACCCCATATGACCCCTAACAACACCATATGACCCCTCAGGACACCATATGACCCCTTAAGACCATACAATGTCCATATGGTGTCCTAAGGGGTTATATGGTGTTCTAACACATGTGTGGCCCCTTACAACCCCATATGACCCCTAACGACACCATATGACCCCTTAGGACACCATATGACCTCTTAGGACACCATATGACCCCTTATAACAATATGATGTCCTAATGGGTCATATGGTGTTCTAATACATTTTTGGCCCCTTAGGACCCCATATGACCCCTAACGACACCATATTACCCCTAAGGACACCATATGACCCCTTAGGACATCATATGATCCCTTAGGACAATATGATGTCCTAAGGGGTCATATGGTGTACTAAGGGGTCATATGGTGGAAGAGAGGTTAGAGAAAGAGAGGGTTATTGGGTGGAAGAGAGAGAGGGGGGAAGGAAGTATCAACAAAGGGAGAGGAAAATAGAGGTTAGAGAAATAGAGGTTTATTGGGTGGGAGAGAGAGAGAGAGAGAGAGAGAGAGAGAGAGAGAGAGAGAGATTAATTAGGGGGAGGGGTAGAGAGGGGTGAGGAAAGTATCAATAAAGGGATAGGGGGAGAGATGTTAAAGAGAGAAAGGGTAATTGGGGGGAGGAGAGAATGAGAGAGAGAGTTGTGAAAATAAGGGGGTAGGAGGATAGGGGGAGAGGGGCAAGTATCAATAGAGAGAAGGAGAGATGGGGAGAGAAGTGAAGAGAGAGATAGAGAGAGGGTAATTATGGGGAAGGGGAGAGGGGGGAGAGGGAAGTATCGAGAGAGAGAGAGAGAGAGAGAGAGAGAGAGAGAGAGAGAGAGAGAGAGAGAGAGAAAATTAAGGGGGAGGGGAAGAAGGGTAGAATGGGAGAGGGAAGTATCAACAAACGGCTCAAGGAGGAGAGAGTTGTGAGAGAGAGGATAATTGGGGGGATGAGATAATGAGAGAGTTGGGGTAAAGCTAGAGGGGGAGATAGGTGTGAGAGAGAGATGGTAATTGGGAAAGAGAGAATTAGAGAGAGAGTTGGGGGTAATTAGGGTGTAGGAGGAGAGGGGGGGATGGGAAAGTATTAATAAAGGGAGAGAGGGAGAGATTGGGAGAGAGGTTCAAAGAGAGAGGTCTAGAGAGAAGGTAATTAGGGGAAGGGGAGATGAGGGAGAGGGAAGTATCAACAAAGGGGGAGAGAGAGAGGGGGGAAGTATCAAAAAAGCAAGAGGGGGGAGAGATGGGGAGAAATCCCCCTAATTACCCTGTCTCTCTATCTCTTTGCTAATACTTCCCTCTCCCCCATCCCCCTCCCCCTAATTATCTTGTCTTTGTCATTCTCTTCACCTCTCTCCACATCTCTCCCTCTCTCCTTTTGTTTATACTTACCCCTATCCCTCTCTTTTTATCCACTCATTATACCCAACTCTCTCTCTCTCTCTCATTATTTCTTCTCTTCAATTACCCTCTCTCTCTCACCTCTCTCCTCCTATGCCTTTATAGATACTTCCCTCTCCCCCTATCCCCACCCCCTAATTACTCTCTATCTCTCTCTTCACCTCTCTCCCCATCTCTCTTCTCTCTTTGTTGATACTCTCCCCTTTCCCCCTCTCCTCCTACCCCCATAATCCCAAACTCTCCCTCTCATTCTTTCTTCACCCCAATCACCCCCCCCCCTCTCTCTCTTCTCCTATCATCTAATTAACTCTATCTCTCTCACACACACTCTCTCTTCTCCCCAATTACCCTCTCCTTCTCACCTCTCTTCCCCTCTCCTTTTTTTGATACTTCCCTCTACGCCTCTCATCATCCCCTCTAAATTTTGTTGCTAGAGATGGGAAGGAAATGTAGAGTGACAAGTCTAGATCTTAGGGAAGAGAGAGTGAGATAGAGGAGGAAGTGATGAACATGTAGAAATATAAGTGTAGATATTGAGAGAAGGAATGAGGGACTCAATGAGAATTAGAGAGATAGGTATAGAGAGAGAGATGTATAAATATGGACAAAAAAAGGGAGGAAGAAACAAACAGGTGGAGTGATAGGTTTACATCTTAGGAGAGAGAAGTAGAGAGAGGAACAAAGAGAGATAATATGGTTTAATTTTTTTAATTAAACTCAGTAAAATTCATAAATTTTTTATTATTACTTACTTATTTAGTGTTTCAAGTATTTTGAGATGATTGTTATAAAAAAATCATGAAAGAGGGAATTCATATGAAAAAGTCATGATCTTTTGATGTTTTAAAAATGAAGGATGAATTTAAATTGAATATTAATTATTTTTTAAAACAAAATATAGAAACATTACCTATTCCATATTGTAGAGCTCTGAATCACCTTTCCAACGCTTGTAAAAAATCAAAATTTTGATATGAAACGTAAAAGTTATGCCCATTTTACTAAAATATGTTTTTTAAATTTTTTTCATAACGGGTTATCCGATTTAAATGGAGATTTGATTGGAATAGATATCCGATTTGAAAAAACATAATTTTTTCCCTCCATTTTTTGCTCGATATTGCTTTGGTATTTGGCTAGGACATGCCAAACCTGGAAAGTCAACACAAAAAACGTGTTTTTGAGTTTTCCTTGTTTTTCCAAACTTCACCTTAGTGGTTGATGACTTTTTTTTAGCCAAAATTGATAAAACGAAAAAATAAATTTAAGGGCATTCTCAGCTTTCCAACAATATAAATTTTTCCTTATTTTGACTTTAATAAATTATTATTATTTATTTTCTAGTTGAATTCTGACTAAAGTCCTGATTGATAGGTTTATTGAAAAACATCTATAACTTTCAAACGGTATCACATTTTTTGAATCTGAAAGATGTGTCACATTCTGTGCTTCGCATACTATAGGATTAAAAAAAAATTGAATTTCAAAAAGTTTTGACCAAGTTAAGGTGGTCAGACACATGAGTTTTTTTATTTCCAAAACGTTGTAGTAAAAAAATCATAATTAACTATTTACATAAAAAAAATTACAAAAAAAAATGTGTCACATCCAAACATGAGTCTACTACTTATATTTAAAATCTTATAAAAAAATATTATTATTTGATTGTGGTTAGGGGGGCAAGACATACACCTACTTCTTATCTTTTTTTCTAAAATTTTAGTACTACTACATTGAAATTTCAAATTTTCATCAAATAGATTTTTTTTCCAGAAAACAACTAGTAGCTTAGAAACTACATTCAATTTTTTACAAATTATGTTGTTACATATTTTATAAATAATGTTCATAAGATATTAAAATTTTAACGTCAAGTTGCATAACTCTGTTTTTCTGAAATTTCATTGCCACTTAAGGGCGTATTTTGGCCCACCATGATCCTACACATACCTAGATAGTTCACATCTTATACTAGTACTAGTTGTTTCTAATTGTCGAGCATATGTGTTGGTGTCTAAAAGTGTTTGTGGTAGGTTTTTAAGGTATGTTTCTTAGAGACAGTATGTGCACCTAGTTGCACTATCATGATGTTTGATACCACAACATGTCATAGTTAAGAGTTATGACTTGTAGTTTGCAAGTAAAGTTGCATATGATGTATCATACTCAAGAGTTTCAAAAGTTGAGCTTCAACAAATAGTGTTAATCTTAGAGGATTCGGTTAATACTGAAAGGGCGGGGGGGGGGGGGGTGGTGAATCAGTATTAACAACAATTTCAAACTTAAAACTTGAACTTGCAAAACTTCACCAAATCAATCATAAACCAGTAATAAACTCTTTACCATTACTGGTAATCATCGATAACCAACTGTTAAAATGGTTTATTAGCACTACTCATTAAGAGTTCGTCAACATGCATAAACTAAAAGTAAAGCATACAAAACATAAAAAACATTCACCATTTGAACACCATGTTTTTCACATGGAAACCCAAATAGGGAAAAACCATGGTGGGAATTGGTACCCACATAAATTTTGCACTCTTTCAGAATGTGCCCTATTAGGAGCCTAGCCTGGTTAGAAGCTTACAATGATACCTTGTTAGGAGAAAACCCTGTTAGGAGTCACCCGATTAAGGGATTTAGATGATGAGCCCTGTTAGGAGCTTTGACTTGTTAGGATCAACCTCATAAGAGGATTTAACACTCAGATGTTGAGCTGCCGGATTAAGGGATTTATAATGAAAGGCCTGTTAGGACCTACCCGGTTAAGGGATTTTGTTGTTGTAATTGTTAGAGAACAATAGTGAATGATATGGGTATAACACTTAACTACTTGCCTGATCAGATCCAATTTTGCTCCAAATCTGTAACACTCTGGGAGATCTCATACTCTAGTTCAGCTTCACACTTTTCTCAAAAACCACCGACACAACAAACATCAATTGTACCGACCTAAATAACCTTTTCAACTTAGTCGGTTACAAAATCCTAACTTACAACATAGATCATCACAAATATTTACAACTCATTAGAGATCATCAAATGGATCATAACAATCAATTACAAATCAATTACAACTATTGAATGATCACCGCATCTCGATCTGATACAAAGTCAAACCCTTAGAACACTCCGCTAAGAAATTTGCATATTCCAAAGAAATTTGCTCTTCAAACATGCCAAAACATCATTCAAACACTTCATGTGGTTTGTGCCACGCCATCATGAACATTTGAACTTGATGTAGATCACCACCAAACCAAAAATCATTACTGGTTAAGAGAATTCTTTACCAGTCCTTAAACCCTTCTTAAACCCTAGCAAAAATATAACATAAATCATAAACATGACTTCCGATAACCAAAACATGATGCGGTTCTGGTCAGATACATATTACAATGACACAAACTCACATTCAGAATCGCAACACTTCAATCATCACCAATCACCAGATTTAATCAAAACATTTCCTCATTTATCAGTTAAGGTCCTAATTCCCAGTTTCCTGTTTCTTTACTGGTAAACACTTTTCGGTAGACCAAAAAGAATAAGATGACAAAATACAATGTAGTAAACATCAGTTTCCATCAATGACAACACAAAAAACTGATCAAAGTCATCCAATCATGCAATCTCAATCTCTTCATCACAATGTCATCACAAATAGTCATTTACCAGTTCAATCATCATTCTACATCTGCATCAGTTATACCAATCATGCCAACAAATAGAAATTTTAAGTGAGAATGCACATTGTGATCTAGATGGTTGAATGTGTTGAGGTTCCTAATGAATGTACCAAAGAAGGATAATGTGTTCCAGCTAGAGGAAACATGTGAAGATTGTTTGAGACCATTTGAGTTCGTGATGGGTGACACATAGTGTGATCCTACTCCTAGTGTAACATGTTGGCTCTAGGACCAAGCCAACTACACATTTGGTTTAGTGAATATTTTTGTGGTTGACTTGCAAACATTATAAATATAATCTAGGCAGACATAAGGTTGTAATTATTATTCAAATGCATAAATATTGTTGATCTAGTTTCATTCCAAGGTGTGGCCTAGTTGGCGGAAGTGACAAAATTTGTACAAGTTGTATGCTCAATACAGAGGAGTTCATGTTGTGAGTATGTAAAATATATTTTGTATCCTATACACACTAAGGGAGTGTTATGTAATAGATCAAATTTGACTGACTATGAAGTTTAAGTTGGGAAGGTCCAAATGATTCATCTTTGTATCTCATATGTTGTAATTGAGGTTGGTGGCTCATTATCTAAGTTGGTGCTCAGTTTTTTGGATTAGGGGATTGAAAGATACCATACAATCATAAAGGAAGAGACTATGGAAACATGCTAGAGAAAATGATATTTTTGTATATTGTAAGTAAAAAAAGAACAAGAAAAGGATTTCCTATGTCAAGGGGCAACCCAACTGAGATTTTTTTATTTTAAAATAAGTGGTTCACTAATTCTTCTTCTTATTTACACAAATCATGTATAGAAGGGCCTTTAAAGTCTAGATTTTGAAGCTTGTCCATAGCAAGAATCACTTTGTGTAAAGTTACCTAAGAAAATGCTCCAACTTTGGCCAAAAATTTATTATTCCAACTTAGATAAGTACCCTTTCAACATTATAAATTCTTGTTTTGGTTCCCATAATTTAATGCAATCTTCTTCATTAGTGACCATTTTTATCAAATATTATTAGTTGAGATAGTTAATTTTTTATTAGAGGTAATGAGTATATCTTAAAAAATATTATTTATTACCTTTTCTCAACTTAATATACAAGGGAAAAGTGTGGATATAATATTTGATTATTAGTTCACATTTTACATATTGTTCTCTACTTTTATATTTAAGATACATAACAACTGACCAAGCTATTTATTATTATTTTAACTTTTTTTTAAAAATTGATATAAAATTTTGTGTAAAATGTTTTCAACATCATTATTTAATTGTAGATATTAAAAGTGAACATTGCCTAAAATTGTACAAATTTATTGTTAAAAATATTATACTATAGATGCATTGTAAGCTTCGTAGAATAAGATATATTTGCATACTGTTTCAATGTGATAGCTTCTATTTTTACATTGTACTTTATGTTTTAAATAATATTGCTATGATTAAATATAAATTTGATTGATAATGATGAATATGATAGATATTGAGTAATGGAAGATACAAGAGCATTGAACATCGAGTGGTGACAAGCAAGAGCAAAGGGAGAACATCAATTGCTACATTTTATAGCTTAAATAAAGAAAAAGAGGTGGGTCCCCTCTTAGAGCTTATAGATGGTAATCATCCTTGTTTATATAGAAAAATCAAAGTTTCTGATTACGCGCAACATTATATATCCAACAAGCTTGAAGGAAAGAAATCACTTGAATGCCTTAAAATTCATTGAAAGTGTTTAAATTAATAATTACCTACAATGGTTTGATGTAAATATGGACTAAAATTTATATCTAATGTATGGTACTTCCATTGATCAACAAATATTATTTAAAAAAATAATTGTTAAAAATAAAGTGTGGCATTAGAGTGTGCTTATATTAGACTGATATATTTTAATTTCTTTTTCTATCATTAATTTAACCATGAAAGAGGTCTAATTTCTAGCTTGCTCATACTTTATTTATTTACTAGCTCAATGTATATATTTTTATTTAGAAGCTCAATGCATTTCTCTTTATCTTGAGTGATTATGACCTTGGTAGTTATAGTCTCTAAGGATTTTGGTTCCAAGATTCATGTCTTCTACTTATTCAAGTTGAGATATCATTGTGATTTTTTAGGAATATCATTGTTGTCAAATAAATTCTCTACTAGTATTAATGTACTACACATGTTCCTATTTTATAGTTTATTATCTTATTACTTTCTATATATGTTGTTGCCATATTCTTTAGACTCACCATGATTAAATCATTCATCATCAATTTCTTCAATTTGAATCAATAATAATCTCTTTAAACATTGTATGATTCTTTCTATTGGTTCCCATCATTAAATTAGTGTTCAATATAATCAAGATTCATAAGGACATTAGCTAAAAGTGTATTATTTGGGTGAGTGTGGAATCATGATGGGCCAAAAAGTGGCAATAGGAAACAAAACATTTTTACTTTGCCAAAAACATGTAGTGGATGTTTGACATAACCGTTAGTAAGGGATATCCATTACTAACAGATATCCATTTCGTAGACTAGAAATGCAAGAACATTATGACATTACCACCAAAACAAAGGAAAGAAAAAGCGAAGGAGGGATCCTCGTTTTGCTAAGGCATTTTGTGAAGACTGCATAATAGTTTTCATTCCTATTCTTTTATAGCAATGATAGTTTGATACTATAGTACATTTGTATGAAAAATTATTTGAAAATCAAGTAAGCCTTTGTACAATAATATTGTAATTCCCTTCATGTTTATAGCCTCTTGAGATGTCTAGATATCAACATCATTTTAGATTATATATCAAGGGATTCATAGGTCATGCTTGTATTTTTTTTGGGGGTGCTTATCAACTTTTTAATCTCATAATTTTTATTAGGATTTTTTTGTTATGATTCTATTCTTTCTTTTCTTGTTGTGTTTGGACCACTTGCATGCTTCAAGATGAGTCTCCTTAACATGTTGGTTGTTGGTGTTCAATTTGTTTTGAAATGTGTGTTTGGAAATGTTCCAAGTCGACTTGATTTATTTTGAGGTTATAGTATTCATTGTGATGCATGGGTGAGGCTTATATTCTTAGTTTATCCTATTGCTTTAGTTCATAAAAATAAGTATTATTATTCATGCTATGATTAAATGCTTCATGATTTAATGACATGTAGATACATTTATTTAAATTTATATGATGTTTTACCCTATTGGGTGATTATGCTCTTCTTCAATTATTATACATATTGAGCACGTATACTTGACATGTGTGTTTAGTGGTCATAGGTAGATTTATTTCTCCACCTAGTTACATGGTTTTGTGTTATTACCTAGTGGTGGTTATTTTAGAGATTCCACACTAGGCCTTCCTATTGTTATTCCCTATATCAAGGTACAAGTCATGTTTGACCCTATGTTAATTGAGATTGAATTGGAGGTAATTCTAGAGCTTTTCGATGCTATGATTTACTAGTAAATGTCTAGTTTAATTTAAAGGTTTGATTTCCTTGTTGCTCGTAAACATATTTCTAGGAAATAAAATGATTGAACTTATATTATCTAGTAAAATATTTCCATATATTCATAAAAATGGAAAAATAAGGTAAGTTCATTATTTTTGGAAAAAATCCTTTAGATTGGGGATGTGTATATTCATTTCAATTGTTTGGTCAATTATAAATTTATATTGCAAATGAATTAATGTTGTATACTTAATTTTGCTCAAATGAATTTTGGGAAAAATAGATAAAGGAAATAAATTAAAATAGAAAAATAGAAATAGACAAAAAGGATTAAAAAGGCAAACTAGAAATTCTCTTTGGCATTATTATTTTTTTTTTTGATGAAAATGTTCTCCAAAACCATTTTTTGAATTCTTTTAAAATTTTGAAAAATCTTGCTCATTTTGAAATTGGGGGACTTTGAAATTAGATTGAATTGTATTGCAAAATATTGTTGGATGTGTGAGAATTAGCAAGTTTTAATTGATTTTGTGTGATGGAAAGTTGAGGTAGATATATCTTCAATTCCTTATTTCTTGTGTCATTTTTATTTGGATGTCATGCTTACCATTAAGGGAGTATAGGACTTTTCTCATATCTTTAGGAACTATTTCAAGCAATTAACCTAGTTAAAATTAAAATTTGAAAACTTTCAAAACTTATATCTTGTATTCACACCGTAGAAGATTTTTCAAAATGTTGCTTGAATTAGGTGTTGTTTATATTTTAACCAAAAGGACACTTTTCATGACTCAAATTGTATTGCTTGAGTTAGGTGTTGTTTATATTTGAATCAAAAGGACACTTTTCATTTTTTGAAAATTAACAAAAATCAAGCTCCACTAATGGAGTTTGCATGAAATTTTTTATTTTCATGATTAAAAATTATTTAATTTTTTCAATTGAATTTAATATTTTAGAATCATGGATTTTATGTCTCCTTCATGGATTTTTGTGAGGATCATTTAAAATCGTGTTAAAAAAATTATGTCTTGTTTTTGTGCCTAATTTTTCTATGCCACGCTCAATTTTTATGAGTCATGATGAACCTTGGATGAAGGTACTTAAGATTTATAGGTGATATAGAGAAGAGCTAATGACCTTCTAAGTAACTCAAACAAGCCTTCAATTATACCTCGATGTTTGTATTAACTTGCAATATCAAAATCCATGTAAGTAGTACTCAGCTCATCATGGTTTAATTATACCATCAATGTTTGTACGAACTTATAATATTTTTAAGGCTCAATGATGATAAAAAGAATGACAAAATGACCGACAAGATGACAACATTGCATTAATTATCTTTTGCATATTTAAGATAGATTACATTCATATTGTGTCTTGCACAAGCATTTCATTCATATCCTGCATTACTTTTCCAAGGCTTGAGATTTTAAAGTGGTTTTATCTCTCTTAGTAAGGGATTGAGTATATTAGACATTAACAAAAACAACCTGTTCATCTTCATTGCATTCCATTTTATATCATTTCATTTCTAGTCCATTGCATTTCATCATTGTAATTATTAATGGTAGGTGCTTCATTTCATTAATCATCATTTTCATTCATCATTTTATTAGGTTCTCTTTGCATGTAATTTCATTTAATTAAGCATTGCATTAGTCATTTTTGTATATAGTCACATTCATTTAATCATTGCATTTAGTTACATTTTACCATCTCATCGTTGCATTTTAATTCATTTTATGTTATTAAATCATAATATTCTCTCATCATTATATATTATGTCATTCATTCAGTTAATCCATACATTTCATACATCATCCCAATACATCATCACATTTGTGTAAAACATTGTATTTCCTTTATCATTGTACCATACACATCATTACATCACTTCACATTTCATTCATTAGGCATTATATTCCATTGATCATTACATCGTATTTCTTCATATTTTAATTCATTTCATATCATTCTCATTGTACATAATGAAATCATACATGCAAAAACATCAAGCATCAAGTGTTAATAGACAACTCATATCATACATGATATCATCACGTCATAAAATGCATCATTTATTAGGTCATCAACATTGCATCATTACATCATCATTATTGCAAAAATCATCATCATGCATCTCATCATCAAGTGAACATCACATATGGTATCATAGGTTGCATAAAAAACCATACATATCATAATCCAAGATCATAAACAACACATCATAGGACCATCTAATCAAGTGAACAAATGCATATCCATCATATAAGTCAAATGAAACACATAAAGTAAATGCATCCATAATGTGAATAATGCACAACCACACCATAAATCATATAGACAACATCCATCAATAGTATCTGTTGCATCTCATATACTCAAAAAAAATCAATGTTCAGTGTACAATAATATTGCATAAATACATAAAACAATGACAGGAATAATATGGTCTTTGAATGAGTATGTGTATACATAAAAAACATAACACATGAATCTAAGTTGTGCTCCCTCCAGACACTACCCATCTAGACGAACCTCTTGTTGCTCCCCTAGATGGCCCTTTATCTAGATCTTTGTCTGAGGGATATCTACAAGTTGGCCCAGTAACACCCATTCTCTCTGTACGCAACTGACTATGTCCAAATCTCATCCTAGAAACCTATGCATAGCTAGGGGAACACTGACCAACAGAAACGATATCCTTGTATAACTTCCAATAATACTCAGCTCCTTGACTAAGTATTAGATCTCTCAAATTATATCTCCTATAATGGTCCTCTCTAATCTATCGGCAAGGGCCTCATCACATCCATAGCACGCAATCGATGAATCTCTCTAGGCCTATGCCTGAGTGAGTGATGCAGTCACCGGTTAGAAGGGATCTCAAAGAGATCAATCCAGACCAGTTAGAAAGAGTAAACACAATGGAAACATAAGGATATGATGAAGGAAATGCAGAACAAAATATATTATATCATAAAAATTGTTTACAATCAACCTGTAACAACCGGGTTACAAAAACTGGCTCACTGGCCTGCTAAAACATGCTTAATTACATAACAGGTCACAAATAGGACCTCAAATCTTAAGATCTATCTTATGTGTTCTATATCTTCACTTCTCCATATTCTTATGCTCAATTATAATGATTTATACGATCCAAGGGGATCCGGTCTGCCTAAAAAGGATCAAATGCTAAAGAACAAGACCTAACATGTAAAAACAACAAGGTCAGCCTCTGCCAAAGAAATTCCTCCAAAAAATACAAAGGATGATGTGTAGATCCAAGAGAAGGTCATCCACATGCCAAGGAACATTGGAATCAACACTCCGCAAGCTACGGAAGGGATTTGGTAGATTCTGGTAGATTACAAATGCAAATAGGTCCAGACAACCAATACCAGAAAACTGTCTCAGAAACCGGTAGCGATAGGTTGCCATAAAATGATCCAAATGCTCTGCGGTTTGGGAATAAGATATATGATCAAGTCCTCAAGAAAAAATACAACCCCTTGAGATCTGGTGAGCCAATGCCAGAAAATGTAAAATGAAATACTGAAACTGCAAAACCTAAAGAAAAACAAAAAGAAAATATTTTTAGTTGATGCAAGACTGCCAAGAATTGGGGATGCTCCCGCATCAAACATCTAGGGTTGTTGAAAAAATGTGAGTCTCTCACTTTGCTAGGGTCAAAGGAAAAGAAAGGTGGTCTACCTCTACCTAAGAAATCCAAGATGAATCTTCAATTGGTCTGCCTTTCCACCTTACTAGATACTCCTTCTACTAACTGCTTTGGGTACTACGCCCAATCCTACTATCCAAAATGTCTTCAATCTGATCCAGTTCCTTATGGGGAAATTGTTTCTCCAAGTCTACAATACTGTCCTCACTGAATTTTGGTTCATGGTACTGATGTAGGTCTGCAATGTTAAATATATGTGAAATACTTATACTATCTGGTAACTCCACTTCATATGCATTTCTGGAATTGAACTTTCTCAAAAGCTTGCAAGGTCCAAACTTCCTCATCTGTAACTTGTTATAAGTTCCAACTAGGAATCTTTATTTTCTCAGATACACCATCACTCCATCGCCAACTTCAAATTCCTTATGTCTCCTCTTCTCATCTTCTTTCTCCTTATACTTGTTGTTCATGTCCTTCAAATGATGCTTAACTTGAATATGTAATTCCTTTATGTGATCTGCAAATTCTTCTGCTTCTGCACTTCTCTGGTCTTCACTGCTAATATCTCTTAATTCTGATATACCTCTGGGGTGTGCTCTCGTAACAATCTCAAAAGGTGTGCTTCGGTACTCCTATTTACTGAATTATTGTAGGCAAACTCTGTTTGTGCAAGAATCAAATCCCAACTTCCGGTTTTGTCACAAATTTCCCAAGCTCCGGTTAACAACTTTTGTATGTCCATCAGTCTATGGGTGAAAATCGGAACTAAACTTCAAATATGTCTTCATCTTCATCCAAAGTGTTCTCTAAAAATAACCAACAAACTTAGTATCTCTGTCTGAAACTATACTCTTAGGTAATCAATGCAATCTCACCATTTCCTTGAAAATAGGTCAGCTAGATGCACTACATCTAATGTCTTGTTACAAGGTATGAAATGAGCCATCTTTGAGAATCTATCTGCTACTACAAATATAGAAGCATTCCCTCTCTGTGTTTTAGGCAATCCAAGTATGAAATCCATGCTGATATCTTCCCAAGGTCTCTCCAATACCGTCAAAGTTTTATACAATCCCACATTTTGACTACTACCCTTTGCTACTTGACAAACTCTACAACTTTGCATATATTTCCTAACATCCTTATGAATCTAGGGCCAAAAGTAATGCTCACTCATCACTGCTGCTATTTTATCAACACCAAAGTGTCCAGCTAATCCTCCACCATGTTTCTCCTTTATTAGATATTGCATAGAACTCTTAGGTATGCACACCTAAACTCCTCTGAATAACATCCCATCCTGAATGAAGTAATCTAACCACTTGCTTCTATCTACCATAACCAGTTCTCTACATGCTCTCCAAGGTTCTGCAAAATCCAGGTTATCATCATACAAGGTCCTCAACTCCTCAAATCCTAATACTGTCACTCTCATCTCTATCGGCAAATTCCTTCTTCTACTCAATGCATCAACAAATTTGTTAGATTTCCCACTTCTATGCTTCAACACAAAGGTGTAAGTCTGCAAAAATTCTACCCATCTCATATGTCTCTAATTAAACTTACTCTGGCTGTTCAAATACTGTAAAGATTGATGATCCGTATACAACACAAACTCCTTAGGCAACAGGTAATGTCTCCACTTCTTCAAGGCTTGAACTATGGCATAAAATTATTGATCATACAATGAGTATCTCCTCCGAGCATCATTCAATTTCTCACTAAAATAAGCTATTGTTGTCCCTTTCCAACTCAATACGGCTCCAATTGCAGTTCCACTTGCATCACAATCCACTTGAAATAATTTGTTGAAATCTAGTAAAGCTAGCATAGGTTGATCAATTACTTTATTCTTCAACGGTTCAAAACTTTTGTTTGCTCTAATGGTCCACTTGAATTCCTTCCTATCTCTCCTCATTGTCTCATTCATAGGGTTACAAACTGAATTGAAATTTATGATGAACTTCCGGTAGAAACTAGCCAATCCATGAAATGATCTTACCTCTCCAATGATTTTCAGTGTAGGCCATTCAACAATTGCATTTACTTTCTTAGGGTCCATCTTCAAACCATCCTCAGATATCACAAATCCCAAATAGACTAAATCTTCCTTCATGAAAGTATACTTCTTAAGATTTATCAACAAATTTTCTTCTCTCAACCTCTGCAAAACTTGTCTTAAATGCAACAAATGCTCCTCTTTTGTCATACTAAAAATTAGAATGTCATCCAAATATATAATAACAAGCTTACCCAATAATTTCTTCAATACCTCATTCATCAGCCTCATGAAAGTACTCAGTGCATTAGTTAACCCAAAAGGCATCACCAACCACTCATACAATCCTTGATTTGTCTTGAATGTTGTCTTCCACTCATCTCCTTATCTGATCCTGATCGGATGATATCCACTCTTCAAGTCTATCTTTGTAAAGTATTTGGCTCCACTCAAACAATATATTATTTCATTTCGGATTGGTTAGAAAGAACTTAAACACAACGAAAACATAAGGATATGATGGAGGCAATGCAAAAAATAATGTATTATATCATGAAAACTATTTACATTCAATTGGTAACAACTGGGTTACAGAAACCAACTCACTGGCCTGCTAAAACATACTTAATTACAGAACGGGTCACAACCGGGACCTCAAATCTTAAGATCTATCTTCTATATTCTCTATCTTTACTTCTCCCTATTATAATACTCAATTACAATAATCTATATGATCCAAGGGGATCTAGCCGACCCAAAAAGGATCAAATTTTGAAGAGCAAGACCTAACGTGTAAAAATTGTTATTCACCAAAAGTGATAACCCAAGAACACCTGCAATTGATCTATGAAGTAGCCAAATCAATCTATGAAGAACCTCAGGGCTTGGACAACATAACAAGGATATGAATCCTTCTACTCTTTAGGCTCTGCAAAACCTAGGTGGGTATACCTTTGATGTTTAGAATTAAACCTATTACACACCTATGACAGCATCAACATAAACAGATGGATCATTTCACAAGCTCAACAGGTTAGGAAACACTACAAATTGGCTAGATCTGTACAAACAATAAGATGAAATAGAGCTTCGAAAGAATGGAACACAAACCCCTAAACATAAAGGGAAATTAGATTTGTCTTTTAAATTGTTTGATCTAAAAACATCCCCAAACTTGCAAGACCAGTGCGTTGTTCATTGGGCAACAGAGTTTCACACAGAATTGCAAATATGTCAATCACAACTGTAAATTTGTTTTCCTTACAAAATATCCCTGCATTAATACCTTATACTAATGCATTACTCAAATCCATTCACAACATTATCAAATCTGGGACACATTCCATTATTCATGATTGATTACAGAATTTAAAACCTTCATTGAAGGATACCCACAAACAATCACACAACTTCCTTGAAATTGACAAATTTCATCCTCCTTGAGGATTGAATTCATAATACTAAAATGCATACACAGAGACAATATGGTGGGAAATTACTCATGCCTGACACAAGTAAGACCTGCAACTAAGACCACATTTACAACACTGCACTGCAACCTCTATACCTGAAACAAACCATAGAACTTTACACATCTGGGTCAAGCTAATCAGAACTGGAAACCATAAAAACTGGAGCACTTCCTCCAAAATTCTAGAACCCTTACAAATGAGAAGAATTGAGAATAAGAAAAGGAGGGAAAGATCAGATCTGCAATCGAAATTGCCAAGTGTCTATTTTCTCTAACTGAAATTCTTTACCTTCTTCTTTCCCGTGGAAACTACTCTCAAAATATCCCATATTTGTTAAAATTAACTCCTAATTGGATTCCTCAATCCGAGAGCTTTCTGGAAACATATAATAATTCATATTTTGGCCAAAAATACAGCCCTGGGCGAATTAATCATTTATGTGTGCACATCATTTAAATTTTTCATTTTCTTATATAGTCTGAACTATATAATTAACATGCATTTAACTTTGATTTTTTCTCTGATTGTGCCCTGACGCCTTGCCACGTGTCGAGACCAGATTGGTCGATGGGGTCCACTAGGCGCCACCTAGGATGACACCTCATCACTGCCATGTCATCTGCTTTGTCACTACCACTTGGCCACCACATGTACGTCACCTCAGCACCACGTCATCGCCACCTAGGCACCATTGAGATGGGACCTACCTGCTGGACATCTAACTGTACCTACCACGTCATTGCCACCTGGACTTCACCATTTCGCAGCCTCTAACGAGTGAGCATCTTTGGGTCATGAAGTCACACAGGCCGTTGGATCCTTCGAACTTGCTCACTCTTTAACTCTTCACAATCTGCCCGAGCTTTTCGCCATTTCGCAGGGCTTAACTCGCATGCATCTCGCCTTCGCGAAGTCACACCGACCGTCGATCTACTCCAAACCTGCTCGCTGATTAAGTTGGCCTTTCTCTACAAAATTTCACCTGGCTGCCTCGGGAAGCGTGTTTGCATGGGGTCCACCTATCATCGCTCAGTCAGCCTCCTCGATCACCTTGGGATCCACACCCACACGCGTGGGGTTTGCTTTGGGCACCGTCTGTCAAAATCCCAGAGGCTTTGACATTATGCATTAGTGGAGATTTGATTATAAACATTAAAAAGTCCCTTCCACAGAGAATGTGGGATAATGATATTAAGCCCGGAGCTTCATTTTGAAGCTTTTTCTTGAGTTTTAATGGTGTCTTCTGTCATTTTCTCTGTGTCTTAAACACTTTGAAGGTTTCCAAACTCCTTCTCCTCCACCATCCACGCAGGGGAGAAACTGGTGCTGCATTTGTTTGTTTTCCTTTTGTGCCCTTTTCACCAGACACTAGCAAAGTCACGTTACCTCCTGCTCACATTTGCTTTGCCATCTTGTACCAAAGGCTTTCACGTGGGGAAGGATGCTGGGATGGTTGTAGAAGCTGGGCTTTACAACAGCCAAATGCATTTACTTAAAAGCTCATGTCATGCTACCAAACCTCAACACGCGAGCACTTGCTTTGCTCTGGACTGCTATACTCCTTGCTGCCCCTTTGCAATGGTTTATAATTTCAAAACTGCACCCTACCAATCACCACGTTCTAGCAGGGAGGAGCTTGGAAAGATGGCTTTACACCAGCCAATTTGCATTTTCATTTTTTAATTTTCTGCTACATAGCATTTGCTGGGAATTTATTTGTCTTTTCCCACACCATGCTCCATCCTCAAGCTTGCACACAAGGAGAATGTTGTCATTGCCTCCAATTTGGTTAAATGTTGCCCACCAAAAACTCCATGCAAATAGTCAAACTGTTGTTTGCATTGGCTGGAAGTTTCATTTTTTGTTTTTTTTTTAATTTCACTCACCTCACGTGAAGGAGGGAGGACTGGCAAAAGGCACTAGATCTAGGCTTTACACCAGGTAATTTCATTTTTGCTTTAAACCTCCCCACTCTCCATGCAGGGGCTTCATTAATTTCCACTTGGGGAGAGGAGTATGCTGAAAGATTGTAAAATCTGGGCTTTACACCAGCCAAAGGCAAATTCTGAAAGCTTTAAAAAATTATTGAATTTCCTCCATACTCCACCTCAAATGCAGCTGCATCTGCCATTATTGCATTTGCTTGATTTGTATACGCTTGGGTCAACCACCATGTAGAGGGATATTGCTACCATTTTGACTTGGCAATGCATCTGCTGGAGCCTTCCATCGGTCAATAGAGGAACAAGATTCATTTGTTCTTTCCAGTTCCTCTCCTCTTCTTGTTTTCTCCTTCTTCCTCTAAATGTCTCTCTTTTATTCTTAAATCATATAGCATATGATTTAAAACAACAATTCAAACTTTGCCTGAAAAAATGCATGAAGTGGCCAGATAAGTCGGGCCCCAAAGTGGGTCTGGCTAAAAAAAATTTCGTTTTCATACAACTGACCTCTGGAAAGCTTCATGGACCTCAAACATACCTCTGGAAATGATTTATCATAAAATTGCATTTTACAACTTTCAGGCACTTGCGCCACATTTTCGCATTTAATCGCGAAGACGTATTTTTCAAGTTGGTCAAAACATCTTTCTGGATCTCGCCATCTGACAGGCGTGTACTCTGATATACAAGGATGAACTCTACCAAACGGTTTTTCAAGATGAGTCCCGAGCAAAGAGATATTAATTTTTGAAAATGCCCAATTGGCTTTGTCGACACTGCGGACTTGATGAAGTCAATGTTCTGGCAACACATGATGCCTTTCTCAAAAATACCAAACGACCTCCGTAGACCCTCAAATTTGAAACATAGGTACCTTGAAGTACATATTAAAACTTCAAATTCTTAGTTCGACCAAATGCCTGACTGGATGCAAATGGTGCGCTCATGAAAATGGCTACATTAACTGACATAGCACTGAAAGTATGGATCACTGAAAACAATGACTCAATGAACCCTTTTGAAAACCAATCAAACGGATTGACAGAGGCTTGAAATTTGAAATGTAGCTCATCATTTATACCAACATTAACCTGGAGTAAACATTCTGACATGACGCTTACTGAGGAAACTTTTACACTTGTGCGAAACAGGGTTCCGACTAGCTGTCGAAACAAGGACTTGCCAAAACACACAAACTGCAAATGGATTGATCTTCAAAAACTGAGCAGATGGATTCATCAAGACTTGAAATTTTGTAGGCTGACTCACATTTATGCATAGAATTGAATCCATTTTGAATTTATTTATGACAATCAATAGGGAAAAAGATATAATTCCTCAAAGTAGGCTACTCAATAAAATCTGCATTTGTGCCTAAAATGCGCTTTCAGCTCACCCCTCAAAATGGGTACCTCATAAACTTATCTAAAATCAATTTTGAAAGTTGCACATCACTAAATAGGCCAAATGAAAGGTGTGTAACATGAATCCCGAGCCTTACCCTCTGAAAATCAACCGGCTACACTTTCCCTCTCTCTAACTAGGCCATTCAAACTAACTTATTTAGATACTTTTCTGACATGCAGAGCAAATTTTTTGAAATGGGCCTATAAACTTTGACTCAAATTTAATGAGTCCCAATAGTGGCTCTGATTGGGGATGGTTGATTGCAAGATCAACACAAGAATTCTGAATCTATGGTTAAGCAGACCACCCAAAAATGGATCACATCTCTTCTCTTCTCAAAAACAGGGCTTCCTATTCTACCCAAACAGCAGGGCACTTTATTGAAAACCACACAACTGAAGCAAAGCAACTATACAAGATTTACAAATTATAAATGGCCCCGGGCCATCAAAACTGAAATCAATTCTTACCTCTGTTAAACACTTGATTTTTCTTTCCACTAACCGGAGGTAAGTTGAGATCATCATTCCAATCTGCTTGATCAAAAACACTTCCATTTCTCATCAGCTGATCACATAAAACATAATCAGTAGCATGTTCATAATCATGATATCTTTGAAAATCAAACACATGCTGAGAGGGTTGGTCACTAGGTGAGCAAAGAGTGCCATATTTTTTACCATTACTTCTCTATTGAAATAAGAAGTAATCCGACTCCCTCTGAAAGTTGGGAATATCAGACAGATCCTTATTGCTAGTTTGCTGAAATAATAAACACTCTTTCACAATAATATCCTACAAACTAGAGAGGAAAACTTCCTCATAACATGACTGCACTTCAACTTGTTGATCACAAAAACTATCAACATTTTGCACACATGAAAATACATGATTTTTACTTGCCAATGGTTCATTTCCTCCTTGCAAATCTGAAAAAAACACCTCAGATATGTCATGTCTTTTAAAAGGTAGATCCACATAATGCATATCAAAGCCAGAGTTCATATCAACATATGAATCTACATCATCATACCTATCAACCATATATGCATTATCATTTTGTCTATCAAACATAGGAAGAGAATCAACATCATATGTATCATTTTTTACACCCTCAAAAACATCATCAGAATCAAAACATATACTGAGTGGGTATGAAAGATTGGGCACATTTTTGAATCCATATCTCTGAAAATCAGCAGCTAAGAGTTCTGAAATTTGCTCACTACTTAGTGAACCTCCTTCATTTTCATTTTCCTTGGCTTCATCCTCTGAGCTGTAAACATTGTCCCAATTTGATAAGGGTATTGGATCTACAATGCTCATGTCTCTATGCACATTTATTTCATCATCACAACAACTTGCATTTGCATCATATCCTTTATCACGCTACTCATAATGTGTTGCTAGATGTTGCAACATAGTTTCACAACTTTGTTTGCCAACATTTTGTGGATTGAAATCAACAACAAGGTGATCTACATCATTAGCATCTGAAACCTCAATGGGCTCATGATTAGTTGAACAATCATTGTTCTCATAATTTTCTTCTCGCTCTGAATACACATCTAAACTGTCATACTGAGAATAATCACATTCAGCATCATAGGAGGTACATCCACTCAGGGGCTCATCTCCTTCATTATTTTTAATCTTGTGCATATTTTCAGATTGAATTCTTTCAATCATATCTATCCATTCTTTAATACATTCAACACATGCTTCTCTGAAGGCAGTAGACCAATTAACTGAGTTAGGCTCATAAAGCTCTAAGAATAACTCAATCAAAACAGACTCATGGGGTCTAGCATTAGTTGAAAGCTCATTGAAGGATACCCACAAACAATCACACAACTTCCTTGAAATTGACAAATTTCATCCTCTTTGAGGATTGAATTCATAATACTGAAATGCATACATAGAGACAATATGGTGGGAAATTAATCATGCCTGACACAAGTAAGACCTGCAACTAAGACCACATTTACAACACTGCACTGCAACCTCTATACCCTGAAACAAACCATAGAACTTTACACATCTGGGTCAAGCTAATCAGAACTAGAAACCATGAAAACTGGAGCACTTCCTCCAAAATTCTGAAACCCTTACAAATGAGAAGAATTGAGAATAAGAAGAGGAGGGAAAGATCAGATCTACAATCGAAATTGCCAAGTGTCTATTTTCTCTAACTGAAATTCTTTACCTTCTTCTTTCCCATGGAAACTACTCTCAAAATATCCCATATTTGTTAAAATTAACTATCTAATCGAATTCCTCACTCCGAGAGCTTTCCAGAAACATATAATGCTTCATACTTTGACCAAAAATACAGCCCTGAGTGAATTAATCATTTATGTGTGCACATCATTTAAATTTTTCATTTTCTTATATAGTCTGAACTATATAATTAACATACATTTAACTTTGATTTTTGCTCTGATTGTGCCCTAATGCCTTGCCACGTGTCGGGACCTGATTGGTCGATGGGGTCCACTAGGCACCACCTAGGATGACATCTCATCACCGCCATGTCATCCGCTTTGTCACTGCCACTTGGCCGCCACCTGTACGCCACCTCAGCACCACATCATCGCCACCTAGGTGCCATCAGGACGGGACCTACCTGCTGGACATCTGACTATACCTGCCACGTCATCGCCACCTAGACTTCACCATTTTGTATTTCACCTTTCGCCATTTCACAGCCTCTAACGGGTGAGCATCTTTGGGTCATGAAATCACACAGGTCGTTGGATCCTCCGAACTTGCTCACTCTTTAACTCTTCGCGATCTGCCTGAGCTTTTCGCCATTTTGCAGGGCTTAACTCGCGTGCATCTCACCTTCGCGAAGTCACGCCGACCGTCGATCTGCTCCAAACTTGCTCGCTGGTTAAGTCGGCCTTTCTCTACAAAATTTTGCCTGTCTACCTTGAGAAGCGTGCCTGCATGGGGTCCACCTATCATTGTTCAGTCAGCCTCCTCGATCACCTTGGGATCCATGCCCGTGCGTGTGGGGTTCGCTTTGGGCACCAATGAGCACTATCCATCAAAAGCCCAGAGGCTTTGACATTATGCATTAGTGGAGATTTGATTATAAACATTAAAAAGTCCCTTCCACAGAGAATGTGGGATAATGATATTAAGCCTGGAGCTTCATTTTGAAGCTTTTTCTTGAGTTTTAATGGTGTCTTTTGTCATTTTCTTTGTGTCTTAAACACTTTGAAGGTTTCCAAACTCCTTCTCCTCCACCATCCACGCAGGGGAGAAACTGGTGCTGCATTTGTTTGTTTTCATTTTGTGCCCTTTTCACCAAACACTAGCAAAGTCACGTTACCTCCTGCTCACATTTGCTTTGCCATCTTGTACCAAAGGCTTTCACGTGCGGAAGGATGTTGGGATGGTTTTAGAAGATAGGCTTTACCACAGCCAAATGCATTTACTTAAAAGCTCATGTCATGCTGCCAAACCTCAACATGTGAGCACTTGCTTTGCTCTGGACTGCTATACTCCTTGCTGCCCCTTTGCAATGGTTTATAACTTCAAAACTGTCCCCTACCAATCACCACGTTCCAGTAGGGAGGAGCTTGGAAAGATGGCTTTACACCAGCCAATTTGCATTTTCATTTTTTAATTTTCTGCTACATAGCATTTGCTGGGAATTTATTTGTCTCTTCCCACACCATGCTCCATCCTCAAGCTTGCACACAAGGAGAATGATGTCATTGCCTCTGATTTGGTTAAATGTTGCCCACCAAAAACTCCATGCAAATAGTCAAACTGCTGTTTGCATTCGCTGGAAGTTTCATTTTTTGTTTTTTGTTTTAATTTCACTCACCTCACGTGAAGGAGGGAGGACTAGCAAAAGGCACTAGAGCTGGGATTTACACCAAGTAATTGCATTTTTGTTTTAAACCTCCCCACTCTCCATGCAGGGGCTTCATTAATTTCCACTTGGGGAGAGGAATATGCTGAAATCTGGGCTTTACACCAGCCAAAGGCAAATTCTGAAAGCTTTAAAAAATTACTGAATTTCCTCCATACTCCACCTCAAATGCAGCTACATCTGCCATTATTTCATTTGCTTGATTTGTATACGCTTGGGTCAACCACCATGTAGAGGGATATTGCTACCATTTTGACTTGGCAATGCATCTGCTGGAGCCTTCCATCGGTCAATAGAGGAACAAGATTCATTTGTTCTTTCCAGTTCCTCTCCTCCTCTTGTTTGCTCGTTCTTCCTCTAAATGTTTCTCTTTTATTCTTAAATCATATAACATATGATTTAAAACAACAATTCAAACTTTGCCCGAAAAAATGCATGAAGTGGCCAGCCAAGTCGGGCCCCAAAGTGGGTCCAGCTAAAAAAAATTTGTTTTCATACAACTGACCTCTGGAAAGCTTCACGGACCTCAAACATATCTCTGGAAACGACAGATCATAAAATTACATTTTACAACTTTCAAGCACTTGCACCACATTTTCGCATTTAATCGCGAAGATGTATTTTTCAAGTCGGTCAAAACATCTTTCTGGATCTCGCCATCTGACAGGCGTGTACTCTGATATACAAGGATGAACTCTACCAAATGGTTTTTCAAGATGAGTCGCGAGCAAAGAGATATTAATTTTTGAAAATGCCCAACTGGCTTTGTTGACACTACGGACCTGATGAAGTCAATGTTCTGGCAACACATGATGCCTTTCTCAAAAATACCAAACAACCTCCGTAGACCCTCAAATTTGAAACATAGGTACCTTGAAGTACATATTAAAACTTCAAATTCTCAGTTCGACCAAAAGCCTGACTGGATGCAAATGGTGCGCTTATGAAAATGGCTACATTAACTGACATAGCACTGAAAGTACGGATCACTGAAAACAATGACTCAATGAACCCTTTTGAAAACCGATCAAACGGATTGACAGAGGCTTGAAATTTGAATAGCTCATCATTTATACCAAAATTAACTTGGAGTAAACATTTTGACATGATGCTTACTGAGGAAACTTTTACACTTGTGCGAAACAGGGACTTGCCAAAACACATAAACTGCAAATGGATTGATCTTCAAAAATTGAGCAGATGGATTCATGAAGACTTGAAATTTTGCAGGCTGACTCACATTTATGCATAGAATTGAATCCATTTTGAATTTATTTATGACAATCAATAGGGAAAAAGATATAATTTCTCAAAGTAGGCTACTCAATAAAATCTGCATTTGTGCCTAAAATGCACTTTCAGCTCACCCCTCAGAATGGGTACCTCATAAACTTATCCAAACTGAATTTTGAAAGTTGCACATCACTTAATAGGCCAAATGAAAGGTGTGTAACATGAATCCCGAGCCTTACCCTCTGAAAATCAACCAGCTCCACTTTCCCTCTCTCTAACTAGGCCATTCAAACTGACTTATTTAGATACTTTTCTGACATGCAGAGCAAATTTTTTGAAATGGGCCTATCAACTTTGACTCAAATTTAATGAGTCCCAACAAAAACAACAAGGTCAAACTCCACCAAAGAAATTCCTCCAAAAAAACCAAAGGATGAAGTGTAGATCCAAGAGGAGGTCGGCTACATGCCAAGGAACATCAAAATCAATGCTCAGGGCTCCGCAAGCTATGAAAGGGATATAGTAGATTCTGGTAGATTATAAATTCAAATAGGTCCAAGCAACTGGTACCAGAAAACTGTCTCAGAAACCGGTAGCGATAACTTGTCAGAAAATGATCCAAATGCTTCGCAGTTTGGGAATAAGGTAGATGATCAAGTCCTCAAGAAAAAATCCAACTCCTTGAGATCCAGTGAGCCAATGCCAGAAAATGCAGAATGAAATGTTGAAACTGCAAAATAGAAAGGAAATATTTTTGGTTGATGCAAGATTTCCGAGAACCGGGGATTCTCCTGCATCAGTGAGCTGACCCTATGTCTGAGCAAGATGAGCCTATGCCTGTGTAATTTTTCCCTGTAACTATTGTACTAGAGATTGTAAGGAAGCTATTTATGCCTACTATTGATGTGAAGGCACTGTGATATGAATTTGTTGTTGGGCTAGTTGTTCTTGCACTAGATCGTGACTAGAGGCATCTGCCCTACCTGTATCTTGTGTAGAATGTCTCTAGGATATTCTCCTCCGACACACCCTAATCTCCCACCCACTTGGAAACTCCTCTTGCTCTCTAATCTGATTAGATCTACTTGAAAAATCTCCTCCATCTCCACCATCACCACCATCACCCCCGTCACCTCCACCATCTCCACCATCATCTCTACCCCTCCTCCATCTAGGTCCCCTTTGTTGCGGTTTATCCTCATCATCAAATGGAGGCATTGACTTATCAAGACAGGACAACCTCAGAACTATATGCATCATGAAATAATGGGAGTACTTTGGAGTTATCCCTCCATTTGTAATACCTTGCAAATAATCCCATACCTCAGCTGCAAGTGCAAAATACTCAATACATGTTGTCTCATAAGAGATCGTGGGAACCCAGTCTACTACATCCTATTGTCTCCACACATACAATAAAACACCATGTGGGAATCCCTGGACTCAACCATATTGTTGGAACACTTTGGTATGGATGAATCTCTCGATAACAAATGGTGTATTCCCAATTCAGATATCGTGAAGTAAAAACATATGGTATCTCAACATCATCCTTGAGCCAAGGCTCACAATATAGGTAGGGTATCCATGTGAATATATCAAAATCATCTAAGACCTATCTCCAATACTCCAGTTTTCCCAACTTGCGTTGGACAACAATACCTGCATATGCATAGATATAGGGTCTCCCAACTGGTTGATCCCTCATAGCCAAGAGGCGAGTAACATCTATGTTCTCACATGCCCATATCTGAAGCAGTGTCACTCCAGCTGATACACTAGAAACAAAAAGGTAAACCACCTAATGTAAGTCATGATATGTGCGCTAACATGCAAGAGCCCCATGCTTATCGAGTACCTTGTGTGATCATGGTCTCCAACACTTGACCCTAACCAACTAATAGTCCCTTTGACCTGTGGTCAAGACATAGAAAACCTCCAACAAATCCAACTAACACAAAAGGAAATGGGTCGTAATGATCAAGCATATCTTGTCAAGGGATCTCATAACCACTAATCTCCACATCCTAGAAGATCCTCTAAAGGGCCTTAGTACCTCCCTTCTCCACCTAATCATACATCACTAACTCTCCTATTACAGAAATCTGCAAAATCCTATAGAAATCCTTAGGTGTCAATGTCATCTTGTTGGTGGGTAAGTGAAATGTGTTGTGGTTACTATGCCAGTTGAGACCTCTCAGCTGCATGGTCAATAAACCCATATTTATCCTATACTGGGAAATCTCTAATAGGAAAGACAATTTGCATGCACAGGTAATATCAAGATCCACCTACACCAGACGGGGTATCATCTGTCAAGTCTTCAGGTATTTCTCTCAAGACTATAGTACTCCTAAATCCTCCTATAACCATGACATATCATAGTGTCAACATTCGATCAATCAACTTATCTATCAATTTAATTAGCTCATGTGAGATTTCAATCAATCTTGTTGAGCGTCTATCATTGACTCTCATTAATCATGAGGTCAATAATCATCTATCCTATCAAACATTAACATGATGAAAGTTGAAAATGAAAAAAATCTCAAGGAGGAAGAAAAATCAAATTTCTAACTTATTGGTGTAGATGTTGTTGGCAATAATTCAACAAACTGAGAGGGGGGAGGGTTGAATCAGTTTGCTCACGAACTTTATTCAAATCAAACACAATTTCAGATCTAATAATTAATTAATGAAAGCACAAATCAACACCACATCAATAACACACATGACACCAATATTTTTTATGTAGAAAACCTGGTTAAGAGAAAAACCACAGTGGGATTGAGACCCATAATATAAATATACCTTGTTAGAAGTATATAAATATTACAATGAAGAATGCACATGCATTCAGGCACATTTCCTAGAGCTCACTTCTAAAAAACAACAAAGGGCTACAATCCTGGGAAGGCTCACTGCCTTACAAAAACATTCGGATTACATCCAAAGGATCATGAATTGATAGAACAACATCTCCTCATGTCTGGTTATAGTTCTGGTTAAGCACACAATCTAATCTACTCTACCACATTTCTTCACACTTCCAAAAGATCAAAACATTGTTCACACACGTACCTGATCATACACATTCAGATGCACTCATAGATTCCACACAAATACATCTCTCACATGATTATTAGATATATTTATACAAATAATCAGCCTATATTTCAAGGTTGGCTCAACACACATCACAAATTACAAATCTATAACCATACATTCTACAACATTACATGTGGACCAAAACAATGTTGGCTAAGACATAGTATGGACCTAAATCAACACCTCAAACATGAAACACCTCCAAGAATTATGCCTTGAATATCTGCAACATGCTACAATCATTCGATTGACCAAGAACATCGCATCACACAAACATACTAAGAAAGTCATCAATATCGAGCACAACGATCAATGCAGACCATCAACATAGATAGAACATAATCTAGAAGCATCCACAAGCATTATGATTTACCACACTAACAACCACAACATCACCACTTACTAGAATCTTCATCATCATTATACCAAACCTCAAGAATACTCACTAAACTAACTATCACACTAAAAGATTCACTTGTGGACCTCCAAACCATGAACCATCTTAATTTGGTATACATATGAACATCCCAAACATTTTGACAAATCCACAAACTAAGATGTTGCAATGCGGAGAAAAATCTAGAATATTGATCAACACTGAACAACTGAGAAACCAACCGCAATACCGGATCTCATAACTCAATCAAATCTTCATGTGAACCTTTGAAACTATAGATGAATCAACTAGAGATACTTATCTCAAAACCTTTAATCTGCAACAACTCATCTGCAACACACTGGCCAAACCAACTCATTTAATTTGACTGCAACACTAGAACACACAAAGGAATATGTTGAAATCAATGACAACACATCATTCCAACAAACTTCTCAACAATATCCAATAATATCCCCCTTTGGCATTGATGGAAACATATTAATATGAAAAACAATCAATGCAAAGAAATAATTCAACTACCAACAATCTCCCTGTAACTCTTAAAAATCTCCCTGTAACTCTTAGCAATCTCCCCCTGAGATCATGCACACAGCTCAACACAGGCTCTCTCTCCCCATATTTTTTCACATGACTCTCTCTCCCCCTTTGAAATCAATGCAACAGACACATATGAAAATCATGATTCTCTCCCCCTTATAACTAACTCACAAATCTTAACATCTGAACCACAACACTGACTACTCCCCCTGAATAGCAGCTTCACTCATCAATCCAAATCACAAGATATCTCTGTGAAATCCACTAGACTGATGCATATCCATGCATCTTAGTTCTCATTAGGAGGGGAAATTACCCCTAGTTTCTCTCTTAGATACTCAAAAGTATCTTTAGGAAAAGGCTTCGTGAAGATATCTACAATATGTTCCTTTGTAGATACATACTCCAATCTGACTTCCTTCTCATTCACCTTTTCTCTCAAGAAATGAAACTTGATTGATATATGTTGTCTTTGAATGCAATACCAGATTCTTAAAAATGTTGATATCATTTGAATTATAATAGTATATAGTATTAGGCTCATCATAAAAAACTTTGATATCCTTCAGCATCTACTTCATCCATACCACCTGAATACAATTGCTAGCAGCAACAATGTATTTACCTTCTATAGTAACTAAAAAAATAGCATTCTGCTTCTTACTCATCCATTGAAATAACCTCTTACCCAAGTAAAAGCACTCAAAGTAAAATCATCATCTTTGGGATACCACAAACCAAAATCAACTATCCCTTTCAAATATTTGAAAATTATTTTCACAGCTACAACATGAGATTCCTTAGGATCAACTTGAAATCTAGCAACAAGACAAACAACATTCATAATATCTGGTCTAGTCTGAGTCAAATATAACAATCTATCAATTATAGATATGTATCTAGTCTAATTTTCTCTCATAGAGTCATCATCCTTAGTCAACTTGCATCTGGTCACCATAGGAGTACCAACTGGATTTGAATCATCTAAACCAAACTTCTTCAACAATTCCTTCACATACTTGGATTGAGATATAAGAATTCCTTTATCCAAATGAGTAATTTGCAATCCCAAAAAGAATTTCATCTCACCAATCATAGACATCTCAAACTCATTCTGCATTTCATCAGCAAACTTCTTGCACAAACCATCATCTCCATGAAAATAATATCATCAACAAATACCTCAATAATCAAGATGTTATCATGATCAATTTTGAAATGCATATTACTATCAATAGTACCTTTATTTAATTCAAGCTTCATCAAATACTTATCCAATCTATCATACCAAGCTCTTGGGGCTTGTGTCAATCCATACAATGCTTTCTTCAATCTGTAAACCATATCTTCCCAATCTGTCAACTGAAATCCATCTAGTTGATCTATATAAACTTCATCTTCCAACTCACCATTAATAAAGGCTAACTTGACATCCATCTGATAAACTTTGGAATCTTTGTAAGCAACATAAACAAGAAATAATCTAACAATTTCAATTCTCGCCATTGGAGAAAAAGTCTCCTCAAAGTCAATTCCTTCCATCTGAGAATAACCCTTACAAACAAGTCTTTCTTTATTCCTAATAGCTTCACCTTTCTCATCCAATTTATTTCAAAACACTCATTTATTTCCAATTACATTCTTATCCTTAGGTCTGGGAACAAGAATCCATGTATTATTCTTTTGAATCTGGTTCAATTCTTCTTCCATTGCTTTAACCCAATTTTCATCTTTGCATACTTCACTAACATCTTTAGGTTCAATCTTAGAAATCAAGCAATATTCGTCGGCAATTCTTCTCCTAGTAATCACACCTTTATTCTTATCTCCTATGATATGATTCTCTAAATGATTCAATCTTACATACTTGGGAGTTTTAGGATTTTCCTGATTTCCAGACTATTGAGCTCTTTTTTTTGCACTGGCACTTGTACCTTCTCCTTCATTTCCAGGCTTTTCTGAAGCAATTTGAATTAGGGTTTGGGTATGTACTTTCTTTCCTTTATCTAAACTAACAATCTGATCATCTGAATCATATATACAAGATATAATATGTCTCTCATTGCTTTTATCAACCTTCACATTAGCACTCTCAACTATCTTTCTCAATCTCTTGTTATAACACCGGTAGGCCTTGCTCTTAGTAGAATAACCAAGAAATATTCCTTCATCACATCTAGCATCAAACTTCCCTAAATATTCATCTCTTCTGATATAGCATTTACTACTAAAAATTCTGAAATATCTAACTGTAGGAACATGACCGAACCACAACTCATAATGAGTCAAACCAATATCACCTTTGATATGCACCCAATTAAGAGTCTATACAACAATACTCACAACTTATCTCCAATAGATATGTAGAATATTTCCTTCCAACATCATGGATCTAGTAGCTTCCTAAACTATTTTATTCTTCCTCTCCGCATCACCATTCTGCTGAGGGGTCTGCAGAGTAGATAACTGTCTCTTCACTCCATGCTCTTCACAAAATGCATTGAACTCACCAGAAGTAAATTCACCACCTTTGTCAGATCTCAAACACTTCATCTTCAATCCAATCTAAATATCAACTTCTCCAATGCTTCAGACTTCTCCCTTAATAAAGTAACCCACATCATCCTTGAATAGTCATCAATCAGCAACATGAAATACCTATCTCACTACAAGCTTCTCACTCTAGAAGGACCACACAAATAAGTATGCACAAGATCCAATATTCCATTAGAACTATATTGTTTACTCTTAAAAGTAACTCTTGTCTACTTCCCTAATTGACATTTATTGCATACTGGATTAGTAGGCTTTACCAACTTAGGAAGATCTCTCACTGCTTGAGTAGAACTTATCTTAACCATGCAATCAAAATTTACATGACACATCATTCTATGCCATAACCAACTTTCATCAATCTGAGAAATCAAGCAACTTTTACCACCAACATTCAAGTGAAATATATTACCTTTAGTCTTTGTACCTAATGCAATCTCAATTTTGGAACCACTTAAGATCTTACACTTGTCATTCTTGAATTGTAAATCATAACCTTTGTCAACCATCTACCAACACTTAAAAGAATATTCTTTATACCTTCTACATATAAGACATCATCATTATTGTAGTTACCATCAAGAGAAATAGAACCTCTACCACGGATTATACTAGTTTTGTCATCACCAAATCTTACTACACCACCATCATACTTTTCCATACTCACAAACTTACTCTTATCACTTGTCATATGATGGGAGCAACCACTGTCAATAACCCATTCATCTTGCTCTTCAACTTTAGCAGCCAAAGCTTTTTCCTCATTAATGCAACTAGTATAATCAGTAGGCACTTGATCATCTTTCTTGATAGAAAATAAACACCCATTCATCTCCTAAATTTCCCTTATTTGTTTCATCATCTATCACACCTTCATCGGCAACATAATGACACTTCTTCTGATATTTAGGCTTATATGGTTTGGACTTAGGAACCCTTTCCGGACACCTTGAGGCAAAATGTCCCATCTTATTACATGAAAAACATTTAAGATGCAACTTCCCTTCATACTTACTGACTCTTTTAGGAAATCTTATGGCAATCAGGGCTTCAAGATCCTCAAGCTCTCTTTCTTCTTCTTCAAGTTCTCTCTTCTTCTTCTCATATTTGGACACCCATGTAGAACTTTCTCCCAGGTCATATTTTTGCTTCCCAGAAATAGTAGCTTTGAATCTAGATTCTGACTTAGGAAGAGATTCACCAAATTCTCTCAACTCAAAGGCAACAAGCTTTCCAATCAAAATGTCTCTAGTCACATTTGTCATGGTCCAGATCTCCTCAATAGCAACTGCCTTGTGCTTGTAAGTAGGAGGAAAGGATCTCAACACTTTAGCTACAATATCTGCTTCTTTCAATACTCCATCGGCACATCTGATATTGAACACAAGCTCATTCACTTTCTGCATAAAGGAGATAATGTTCTCATCTTTACCCATCTTCAACAACTCATGATTTCCCTTCAATCTCAGCAACTTGGAAATCTTCACATGACTGTCACCTTCATACAAAGTTTCCAACTGCCATATCTCATAAGCAGTTTGCAAATCCATCACATTAGTTATTTTAGAATCAGTCAAGGCACTCAACAATACTTCCTTAGCTCTTTTATTGAATTCAACTTCCTTTATCTCATCCAGAGTTATAGGACCATACTAAGGAACATTATACACATTCTTAGTAATCTTCCAGTAATCTTCACTGATGCATCTCAAGTGACATTCCATCCCATTTTTCTAGAGAGTGTAATTCATTCCATCAAATTTCAGACTATCCTTCTTATAAGCATAGGTTGCCATCCCAGATCACCTCAAGTTGTCAAGCTTCTTCCGAAGGATCTAGCTCTGATACCAATTATTGGCAATAATGCAGCAAATTGAGAGGGGGGGTGAATCAGTTTACTTACAAACTTTACTAAACTCAAACACAATTTCAGATCTGATAATTAATCAATGGAAACACAAATCAATACCACATCAATAACACACATGACACCAAGATTTTTGACGTGGAAAACTTGGTTATCGAAAAAACCATGGTGGGATTGAGACTCATAATATTAATATAGCTTGTTAGAAGTATATAAATATTACCATGTGGAATGCACATGCATTCAAGCACACTGCCTAGAGCTCACTGCTCAAAAACAACAAAGGGATACAATCCTAGGAAGGCTCACTGCCTTATAGAAATATTCAGATTACATCTAAAGGATCATGAACTGATAGAATAGTATCTCCTCATGTCTGGTTATATTTTCGGTTAAGCACACAATCTAATCTGCTCTTCCACACTTCTTCACACTTTCGAAAGATCAAAACATTGTTCGAACACTTATCCGATCACACACATTCGAATACACTCACAAATTCCATGCATATACATCTCTCACATGATTATTACATATATTTATACAAATCATCAACCTATATTTCAAGGTCAGCTCAACACACATCATAAATTACAAAGCTATAACCATACATGCTACAACATTACATGTAGACCAAAAAAATGTCGGCTAAGACATAGTATGGACCTAAATCAACACCTCAAACATGAAACACCTCCAAGAATTATTCCTTGAACATCTGCAACATACTACAATCATTCGGTCAGTCAATAACATCGCATTTCATAAACATACTGAGGAAATCATCAATATCAAGATCAATGATCAATGCAAACCATCAACATCGATGGAACGCGATCTAGAAACATCTACAAGCATCATGAATTACCACAACATCACCACTTACTATAATCTTCATCATTATTATACCGAACCTCAAGAATACTCACTGAACTTACTGTCACACTGAAAGATTCACTTGCGGACATCTAAATCACGAACCATCTGAATTGAGGACACATATGAATGTCCCAAACATTCTGCCAAATCCACAAACTAAGATATTGCAATGCGGAGAAAAATCTAGAATACTGAACAACTGAGAAACCAACCGCAATACCGGATCTCATAACTCAATCAAATCTTCGTGTGAACCTCTGAAACTATAGCTAAATCAACTAGAGATACTTATCTCAAAACCCTTTAATCCGCAACAACTCATTTGCAACACACTGGCCAAACCAACTCATTTAATTTGATTGCAACACTGGAACACACAATGGAATATGTTGACTTCAATGACAACACATCATTCTAGCAAACTTCTCAGCAATATCCAATAGATGTGCTAAACTATGCAGTATATGGACCAAAAAGAACACATGCGCTAATCTGTTTTATAGATGCCCTACAAGAATGCATGCATGCACTAAAAAACTCTATGCGTTAATCTGTGCATCAAAAGTGCTAAACTATGCATCGTATGCGCTAAAACAAGGTATGCGCTAAAATAAAACCCTAGATCCTATGTGCTAAAACAATCTACCTATTTGCTAAAACACACATCGTATGCGCTAAAACAGAGAAAAAACGCAAAAAAATGAAAAATACGTGCAAAATTTACAAAATTGAACAACAAAAGAGGTTATCGATGTACGTACCAGTGGCTTAAATGCTAGAGGACACTCAATTCATTGAACCCACCTGAATCTGTGAGTGTGGTAGGGGATCACCATTTTGCCTCTAAGCTCACTTCTAGAATCAAAATGCACAAATAAACTCCAAATGATTTACTTTTTCAACTTTTACCCTATTAATGAATGGAGAGAGGGGTAATTAAGTGTGATTTTATTTTCCACTTGCCAAATTCATTTTCTATGCAACATACATTTATCGGGAGATGAATCGTTCAAAATCCTAAAAAAAATCAAAATCTTCAAAAAATTCAAAAAAATTCAAAACTATTAAAAATCATAAAAATTTCAAAAATTATCAAAAACCCTAAAGATTTGAAAATTTCTCAGATTCATCTCCCAAGGGGGCATGCACACATTATTAAATGACGATCAAGGTCTGGGACAAAATCAATTTTTTTTATCAGCGTCTGAGGCATCAAGCGATTTTTTCTTTAAACCAACGTGTCGTAGACAAATTGCTTCAAAGAGGGGCAAAATGTATACATTGAAAAATTGTCCTGGAGAGAATTAATTAAATATGAGTTATTTAATTAATGAATTCTTAACAATTTATTTATATAGTTCATTTTTCCAAAAAAATTCCCATCATAAATCATTTTCTCCACTTTCCTAATCAAATGAGAAAATTTAATTAATTTGTCTTATTTAATTATTCTCTCCCACTTAATTTGAATTTTTAAATTCAAAATTGTCACATGTTTCCTAACCTAAACTACCCTCATAACCCTCTAACCTACCATCTAACCTTGGGTTGAACCAACCTTATCCCTACAAACTACTTCTATCTTAACCTCCTATGGAGTGTCTCTCCCCCCATGAGGACACATGGCATCCTTGCCACATGTTCTCTCCCTCCATTCCACTTGCCCTATTTTAGGACATGTGTGGAATTTGTTGGAGATTCCCTTGCCACTTGTGCTTCCAAGAATGACAAATGTCATATTTCCCTAAGTCTTTCCTAACCTCTTCATCTCTCACTGTCCATCTCTCCAAGTTGAATCTAGACCATTGAAACCTACCACATAGGCTCATACCTTGGAAAATTTATGAATACCCACACTTTTCATTCATGGAAGGATCCTTAATCCCTAATCTAGTATCTTTAATCTTGCATTCTTAAACTTTGCATATATATTGAGCATAGCAGCATCCATAGTTTTTGCATTTAGCATAATGTTTATTTGATTATAGCATAGCCACCATATTAATCTAGAATCATGATCATTAATCTCATTTTTATTTAGATCATAGGATCATATTATAACATACTCATTCTTTAGATTGTCATCTTGGAGATCCATGTTGTTGAGAGCCAATCAACAGACCAACAAGGTCCTTGGAGATAGAGGATAATGAGACGCCATTGGGGGGTGCTCTTCTACTTTGTTCATTTATTAATTCCTTAATATAATGTATCATTGGTGTGTTAGGTTTTATAATTGATTAGTTCACATTCCTAGCATACAGGAACCAACACCAGTTTATCAATTTGTAAAACCCTATGTCTACCTAGTCTTTCTAAACCTAATACATGAAGATATTAGGCTAGGGATGCCTCAAAATTGCCCCAAACACCATGCTATACTCCTGCAAACCCCAAAATATTAAAATAAACTCTAAATACCTCCATTTCATTAAATTTTAGAATTTTTCAATGGTGGAATGGGCTTCAAAACATGATTTCTCCTCTCAAACCCTCAAAACCAAGGGTTTCTAGCAGTTTTTTGGTAAAATTGCTCTAACCTCCACAAATCTTGATGAATACAGACCAAACCACTTGTAAATAACAATATATTTAGAGTACCATCAAACCAAAATATTTTTGCATCACCTACAGGCCATATAAAGCCATACAAGTTGCTACAACAGCAAAAACATAAGAAAAAATATAGAAAAAAGAGTATGTTTTATATTATTTGATCACCAAAAATTCAAAAACCTTGTCCACAAACCTTACAAGGAATATTTAATCCTCTTCTATCCAACAATAATCATTTACAACTAACTTTTGAATGACTTGACTGTTCAACTTTCAAATATGACAAAATTGCAAAGTTACAGAGCAACTTTTGCAACAAATTACAAAACATGACAAAATGTACTCAAAACAACCCCATGAGACATATTACATTGGAAATGGTCTAAATAGACCTTATTACACCAAACAAGACCCTAAGCACCTAAAAATCTAACATGTGACCATATGTACAAAAGTTGACTAGGTGCCCCTGCACCAATAGGGGAGTGGCTCCCAAAATTTGCTTAGGTGCAAAGTGGCCTAAGGATATCTCATGTGGGAGTTTACTTAGTAAGTAAAAACTAATGACATTAAGTAAATAAAAATAACTAATAAAATGGTTCCCATGGCATAGATAGAGTTCTTGTATGATCATAGAAGGCATGCCCAATTTTGGTGAACTAGGTATTGCTAGTTGGGTTCCTTGCATGGGCAAGTTGATTCATACCTCACTCTACTTAGTCATTACTTAAATATTTTAATGAAACCCCCTACCTCCTCTCTAAAATTCTATCCTTGTCCCATTGATTTTTTCCTAAATGAGAGTTTCTTGTTTGTGTCATTGGTGATTATGCTCAATGAGGTTATCCTTTTTTCCAATAATATTTTCTTGTTTGTACCATTGGTGATTATTCTCAATGAGGTTATTGTATTCCAATGAGTGTTGTATTCTTTTCCATTCTATGAATTTGATTATATGATTCATGAATAATGTGTATATTATATATATTCTCTACATATAATGTGTTTGTAGTGCTTATTGCATGTGCTTTGTGTGATTGTTCTTGTGGTTTGTTTGACACTCTCCTAACATGGAAAGAGTGGAACCAAAGGTACCAAGTGGTTGGGTGGTGTAGAACCACCATTACAGATTCAAATATATTAAGAAGAGCTCCAAGATTATAATCAAGTTGGTAAATTTTCTCATTTAATTTATTTCACTATTTCAAAATGTTGTAAAGTTAATTTGAAGGACATTTAAGTCCTCTATCACAATTTTAATTATATTATTTGAGCATCCTTAAGAGAATGTATGGTAATGAAACTATAAATGATTTTATGTGTCTTGGCATAGGAGTTGAGAACACATGTTATCTTCTATGCTTTTGTTTTTATTATAATTTTGGTTAAACACAATGTAGATCACAATTCAAATTGGGTTTGACATGAATGCAAATTCTAAAAACATGATGTTTGATCTTTGAATCCTTTAGCTCTATTTTGTGTGCTTAGAGTGTTGGTGAGAATACTTAATTAAACATCCATTTAGGGTCATCAAAGTGGTCATGATAGGGTCAAGAGGTGTAGGAAACCTTTCCCTTTCATTTGTTATGTCATTTGCCTCATTTTGTAGCCTCTTGTGGTCTCCTTAGCCCTTAGGAGTTATCTCCTTTGTGAGCTATTATGAGGCGAGATTGGGTCTTTAGGACCTTTTAGTTCGCTAATTTTTTTATGTTTTTCATATCATAGTACCTTTCTTTTGGTTCCTAATTATTGTACATGTCTTGGGGACCAAAATTAAGCTTGTGTTTGCTCACTAGTTAGGAAAATAGTGCTAGAGAAAGGACTATAATGCTAGAAAGGACTACAACAGTTGACAAGAACTTTAGAAATAAAATTGGACCCCAATTCTATAACAATACTCAATTACTATATTTGGACACTTGTGCACTCACATTAGTGCCCTCCTTGGGTGCTAGTGTCCTCCTTGGGTTCTAGTGTCCTCTCTAGGTGCTAATGTCCTTTAGTATCCTATTTTTTGTCATTCTTCAAGTGTTTTCTTTTAACTATTTCTTAGGGAAGACTTGTATATGAAAATTTTCCCACTTGTCCTAGAGACACTTCCCATTTTTTAATTTCATCAACATTTCCATACCTTATAATTTTTATGGCATCATTTTGTCTTGGAAGTGTGTCCTTGCTTGAAGCAACCTGTCAATATTCCAATCGATGGAGAGCTTGTATCTCCAATTAATACAATCCCTTGTGTAGGAATTTCATATGGTTTAGTTTTTTTTAAACTAGTTTTGAGAGGATTTAAGGTGGTTATTACCTTCATCCTAGGAAGGTGCAAGAAGTTGGGTCCCCAAAAAGTGCAAAAGGTGAAAGTGTTTTTCTTGATTTTTAAATTTTCTCACAATTGGTCTAAAAATTTGAACACTTAAATATTGAATCTTTAAAAAGTATAGTAATAAAAAATGTAGTACTCAAAGTCTATTTTTCAAGTCACTTATTTCAATTCAACATATGTCAGTATTCATAGTAATTTATTTTTATGCGTAGATGATACAAATTTTGGTTTGGGGTCCTAAAACTAAATGGGTACCCATTTCACACAAGTGTGAATTTTGGTTTGTGATCCTAAAACTAAATGGGTGCCAATTTTTTACAAAATGGATACCCATTTCTACTGAAATTGTTTCTAAGTCCAAATGATTACAACTCAACTTCTTGCACTTACCTTCCTTGTATCAAAAATCGGTGGTTGAGTCATCTAGACAAGGGGTGTTAGCTCCTAGTCATTATATTATTTGTGTGACATTCTGTGATGCTTTTTTTAAGTTGTAAGAGAATATAGGTGTGGATATGAGATTGATGTTAAACTCATTGTTACCTTATTTTGGGTTGTGAGAATGTGATTGTAGTTTAGTATCTAATTGTTGTTTGGGTCTTTCTTTCCGCTCTCATAGGTTTATCATTGTGTCTTTATCTCATGATTGATAAGTCTATTATTGGTGTCACCTTGATATGGTTAGTTCCCTAGTGTAATTTTATTTCACATGACACTTATGTTCATGATGATGTACATGTATGGCATGTTGTTATATCTTATTTATTTAAAAAACATGGTTGTTTGATCATTCTTTGCCTAGTTATGTTGACTTGGGTCATTACAAATACAATGCAAGATCAACTTAGTTCTTTGGGGGTAAGTGCATGAAGCTGGGTCCCAATTAGGGGGAAGTGTGTGCGTTGGAAAGTGTGCTTCTAGGAACAGGGCCCCGTTAAGCTTTAGGGGCCTGAGGTGAAAAAAATAATTTTGCCCCATTATTAACAAGTCCCAGACCATAACAGGGCCCTGTTTAGAAACATATCAGGGACCCGTTATTTAAGTCAAAAACATAATGGGGGCCTTTTTACAAAATGGGGTCTCGATTATTAAAATGGGGACCTTTTTCTTAAATTTTGAAAATAGAGGCTGCCATGTGCATCGAGTTTTGGTTTGGGAAATAATGACTTCTGGCATATGTTTGATTCCCATTATCATAAAAAATTTCAACAAAATTAAAACCCATTTCATATTACACTATTTAGATTGAGAATATGTAATTTCTTTTTAAAGATTTGATTATTTTTTCTATTTTTCAATCAATTTGTACTGAAGCTGGTCCTTAAACTTGAAAAATCAATTTATCTTGTTCATTTAATGACGTTTTTGTTTTTACTTTTTTCGCAAAATAAATTATATATCATCAATATTCATATATTTCTTTCAGTTTAAAAATAAAATAAAAAAATGGTAAGTTTAATTATGTTTGTCATACACGACAAGTTTTTAAAAACGATAATTAGGGCCAATAAAAAATTAATTAAAAAAAGTATATTCCAAAAAAATTAAAAACATTCTCATCAATCTTCGATGTGTTACAAATCATTTCCCAAGAGGGCTTGTAAAAAAACTTTTATTTGTGTCAAAAAGTGTTGGTCATACACATGCATGGTATGGTCCTAAAATAGGCATTTTTAAAAAAGTGGTTTTTAGAAATCCCTTTTGAAAGTCAACTTCAATTATTTGGGTATTAAAATAAATTACATATTTGGAAATTAGAATTTGAGTGCTATATTTCATATTAATGACTTTTTCAAGATTCAATATTTAAGTGCTTCAAATATTTAGGTCAAATGTGGCAAAATCTGAAAAATCAGGGTTCAAAACATTTCCACTTTTCGGCAAAAAAGTGGACTCAACTTCTTGCACTGACCCTAGGGATTATTTCTTAAATATATCTCTATACTATATTTCAATTTAGGAGAATAATTAAATTTAATGCTGTAGCGTCCTAAAATTGCGACACTTGCAATTTCGACTGCATTTCGGTCTTCACGATGGCGACGCAACACGCAACCTGAATGGAGACCCCAAAACTTGCTAACGACACTAAAAACTGCATTTTTCAAGCACCCTGGCCTGAACCTCCTTGCACCCTGATGTCCCGGGAGGTGGGACCAGAGCGCCCAGCGCCCTGGTCCCTCAGGACTAGGGCGCCCAGCGCCCTGGTCCCTCAGGACTAGGGCACCCAGCGCCCTGGTCCCTGGGTCCTATTTTGGGCCCGGTTTCCTAAGTGATATCGGGTCTTTTTTATTGCAATTTGGAAATATACTTCCCTGGTCGACCTAAGGTCGGGAAAATCAGTCTATCAGCCCTAAATGACAAGTATATAAACTACATTTTTCTCTCTCATTTGAGATGAGGAGGATATGTGTACAAAGCGTGGAAATTATACTCAAGCATTCAAGCATTCAAGCATTCAAGCAATTGATCATTCCAAGTCTCCATTCAAGGCTAAGTGTTGCATTCAAGACAAGGATTCAACCATTGAAGAGGAGATCACATACTACATGCTACAACATACAACATACAACATCTAAACCTTCGCACATAAGGATACAAACATCCTTAGAACAAGGTATTAGTACTTGTTTTACAGTCATTTACATTTACAGCTCTTGCTCATTTCTTGGTTAATTCCAAAACCGGGGTTTGACCTAAAGACAAACCCCTAATCCCTAACCCCCCAATCGTCTTCGCTTTTCTGTGTGTAGGTTGCAGGTACGCGGCTGAAATTGAAGATCTGGAATCCTTGTGCAGAGACGAACAGATCCCCCTGCGTTTCGCGGATTTTTCGGAGGACCGTGGCGCCGGGCGCCATCGTCCCGACAACTTTTGCCCAAATTTGCAGGACAGCGCCGTATCGACATTTTACTGCTAATTCCAGGTCCGCAGCTTCATCCTATAACCTAAACTCAGTTTATAAGCGAATCTTTATGACTTTCTATGCATCCTTAGCTTAATTTCCTTAATCAACATTCTTTACAAAAGAGGGTAGCCTTGCTTTCCTAACCCTTGAAATTCATTTAGCATCCAATCTTACATCGTGTGGGATTGAATCTTATGAGTTTCAACCCCTCTTTTCAATGTAAAGTCTTCCCCCTAAGTGAAAACCCATTGAATCCTAGCGAACCTCCCTTCTCTCTCCTTGGAGTTAGAAGAGGGGAGACCAACTAGGGTTCGACCGCGATTTTCCACTTTACATTTTGGTGAACCCGACGTGAACATCCTTTCTGATTTTTCATGCTTAGATCTGAAAAAATTGATTACATTTCCATGTTTGATCTTTTGCAAAGTTTTAGAGGTGATTGCATTAAAACCCTAAAATTTCTTTTTAGTAATTAAACTTGCGAAATGTCTAAATGTTAATGCTTGTTTCAGATCTGTCCTTCTATTACAAATTATCAATTCATATTTGTGCTTTAATTCTGAAAATTAAGTGGTTAAAAGTCAAAACCCTAATTTTTGAAACCCTCTTGATTCAACCTTTGTCCGACAATTTGACCGATCAAAACATCTCCAAATCAGCTGTAACTTTGGATTCCGCAATAAAATCACAATATCTTTCATCCCTGAAAATTTGGAAAAAAGTTGCGAGGACCGTGTTGCACTCCGAGCGCCATCGTCCCCGACATTTTTTCCAAAATTTCGGGAGCGAGATCTTGCTGTATTTTCCTGCTAAAATCCAGAATTTTGGCTGATTTTGTCAATTATAACACTTTCAAAATTACAGTCAAAGTTGGTCTTGTGATTGCTTGGTCTAAGGCTCCTAATCATTCAAAAATTATCGAAACTGAAATTTTGTGTCAAAATTGTGTTCTTACTGTCTTAGATCTGAAAATTGTATTTGCATTCATTCGAAATTTCAGTGCTTTATTCAAATATTTGCATTTTGTGACTTTTGAAATTAAGTGCCTAATTACAACTTTGATTTCCGCTTTCAAAATTGAATTTTGCGTGAAATTGAATCAATTTTTAAATTTCAAAACTTGCATTGCTCTTGACATTCCCTCTAAAATCATAAAATTCAAAATTTCAGTCTCCCTCTCTTTTTCAAAATTCAAATTTTGCATTTTTCGACAATCTTGATAGGGTTCAATTTTGAATTTGCAACTTTAATTTGGCCTATCTACAGATCGTAAAATCCCTCAATTTTTTCAGATTAGCTCTAAAATCATCATACCTTTCATCCCTGCAAATTTCGAAAAAAGTTGCAAGGACCGTGTTGCACTCCGAGCGCCACGGTCCCGAACATTTTTTCTGAAATTTCGGGAGACTGTTGTGATTGCATTTAACAGCTTAAATCTGGAAGATTGGCTGGTTTTACTGAAAATTGCTACCTCTAAAATCAAAATCTTCTCTCTCTCTCTAGTGCATGAGTTTTACAACAATAAGCCCTACTTACACTATTCCCGTTAGACGAAGCCATAGAATTAAGTCTTTCCGAGGTTTAACTACTGAGGAGATGGAACCTAATTTGAGTAGTCTTTTTAACGAGGACATGGGTAATTCCTCTAATCCTCCTAATGATGGAGAAGCTCCCCATGAAGTTTCTGTTGAACAACTTTCCAAATTGGATAACCAATTTGATGATTTTCACCAATGGATGTCTCATGAGTATCCCGATAGTCAAGCTCTTCCTTTAATTGAGGGTCTAAAACGTATGCTTCAAAGTGATAAGAATGGAATTGATGTTTTACGTGGTATCGCACACATTGTGGATTCGAATGTGATGCCTATGAAGAGTTGTGCTGAATCTTTAGGTTATACACAACCTCCTACACAAGTCAATCACTCTATTCCTTTGACCACTTCTATTGCTAGTTTACCTACCTTTACATCAAACATCATGGCTACCTCTATACAAGACATTCCTCCTGTGATCACTAGTCATGGGGGCAATCCTCCTTCTTCAATTAACCCTATTCCTTCATTCAATCCGACTTCTTCATTCATTCCTTCAATAAGTGTTCCTATTACATCTTCACAAATGAACATGACGCAAGGGGGCAATTCATTTAATCATTCCATTCCTCCTTGTAGTGTTCCTCCTATCTAATCATCCCCTATGGTTGACTATCATAGGGTCCCACCACCTTACTCTTTACCATCTTTCAATAACATCACACCTCCATCTCAATCTAACACACCTAATATGAACTCTTCGACTGAAGCTACCATTAATAATCTTGCACAAACTGTCTCTTCTTTACAGCAACAAATTGCCTCTATGAATCAATCTAAGTTTAGTGTGCCCACATTTGATGTTGCGAGCCCACTTTCTCTTGACATTGTTCGAGCTATTCCTCCTAAGCATGTTGAAATCCCGCATTTGGAACTTTATAATGGTAAAGGAGATCCTCTAACACATGTTAAGACTTTTCAAACAATATGTACTGATTTTGCTTATGACCAAAGGTTGCTTGCAAAACTATTTACTAGAACATTAAGAGACAAAGCCCTATAATGGTATTGCTCGTTGCCTTCTTATTCTATTACTTCTTTCGAACAACTTGCAAATGCTTTCATTCAACAATTTCAAAACAATATAAGTCCTAAAGTTACTTTGATTGATTTAATGCATTGTAAACAAGGTGTTAAAGAAAAAGTGACTGATTTCATTGGTAGATATAAGCATTTGTATGCTCAAATTTCTTTTCCAGTGCCTGATAATGATATTCAAAGAATCTTTATTTCTAATTTACAAAAAGATATTCGAGACAAACTCCTGTTTTCTGAGTTTACTTCTTTCCAACAGTTGTGCGCCACTCTTCACAATTATCAACTGACTGTGAGTCAAATGGAACAATCACATCCTATGGCTCTGAGTGATAAGGGTGATAGCAATCAACAACCATTTGGGAAGTTTAAACCGAACAGAGATTCTATCAAATTCAATGAAAACATCATCAACAACAATGTGAATGCAGCATCAGGTGTGCCTCCTATTTCTAAATTTTTCAGGAAAGAAAGAAAGTATACTCCTTTGAATGAATCATTGCATGGTATTATGAATAAATTATTGGAACAAAATGTGCTTACTCTTCCTCCTATAAGACAAATTGATCCTGCAAAGATTACTTCACCTTATTTTGATCACAAAGCTTTTTGTCACTTTCATCGTCAGCCTGGGCATGATACTGAAAAATGTTTTTCTCTAAAGGGTAAAATTCAAGATTTGATTGATAATAATACTATTTCTGTTTCTGGAGTGAATGATAAAGGCAACACATCTGTAGCTCCTCCTAACCAAAATCTTCAGATTTTTACTGATCCATTACCTTCTCATACTTCTCATACTTCTAATGCGATTGAGGCTAATGATTCCTCTTTCTCATCTGATGGTCTTGTGTCTATGACTCCGAATGTGATTAACTTTGTAGAGCAGCAAGAAAACCCTAAAGAATCTTCCATCACATTTAATTCTAGCGAAACCATTAGGGCACCTGATGGTCCTTTATACATAGTTGCAAAAGTCAAGAATATGCCTTGTCGTGGAGTGCTTATTGATCCTTCGTGCATGGTTAATGTTATTACTGAAGAATTTCTTTTTACTTTGCAATTGAATCAAGTGATCTATGACAAAACAGATGTGATTGTGAAATTATTTGATGCATTTTCTTCTCCTGCAATTGGTTCTATTACATTGCCTATTGAGGTCCATAACAAATCCCTTGATGTGAACTTTGCTATTATTCCATCTTCCGAACAATTTCGTGTGAAGCTTGGCTATCCTTGGCTATCTTCCATGAAAGCTATTGCTTCTCCTATTCATAAGTGTTTGAAATTTCCCCATAATGGTGAAGTTGTTACTGTCAATCATAGTCTCTTTAAACCAGCTGAAAGAACCTCTAGTGTTCCTATTGATTACTTTTGGCCTAAACAATTCCAATCTCTTCCTCCGCGAAGTGATCATCTTTTTAAATCTTATCAAAAGTGGAAAACAGATATGATCCTATCTCTAAGTGAACCTAGAACACCTCAACTTGACATTCCTATCATTCTTGAGAAGGAAATTCTTCCTTTGAAAGACAAAACTAATGTCTTTCCCCAAGAAGATACCCAACCCGTCCCCATGGATGTAACTATGTCTATGCCTAATAAACTTCCTAAGAGTAGATCTATACCTCCTCGTCATGATGGACTTGGTCTTCTCCCTAAACCAAAAATTCCTCCTTTATATGGAGCGGTTCCTCCTCCTTCCTTTTATAGAGAGAAGAGACCTTCTTCTTCTCCTATTATCCAGCCTAAGAGACCACAACCTAAACATCCAAGTGATAAGGATGAGAACATTCCTCCTCCTCTATCTTCTACACTTCCTACTAAGACTAGACGTAATCATTCTGCACAGGAACGTCGACAAAAGCGTCGTCTTAGGGCTCAAGCAGCTGCTTCTCAAACTTTGCAATCTCCACAAACACCTTCAACAAGCATTATTCCATTTTCTCCTCAGCCGGATATTGAGCCTAAATCTCCTAAACATAAGATGCATGATGGTCTTGATCCTGTGCGAGTTAAAGATCCTATTTTTATAAATCTTGATGATGATATAGATGAAAATATTACTCCTCTTGCTTCTGATAGTGAATATGAACTTGTTGATGTTGATAACCATTTATCTAATGAATTTTCTAAAGCACTTATCCTAGCTCCTAGACAAGAACAATGTGGCTTGGAACATGAACATAGCCCTTGTTTGGATCTTGTGATAGCTCCATCTGCTGTGTTGGATGTTCCTCCTCTAGCGTGTTCCCTGCCTTCCCGAAACATTGATCAGCAAGATCGGGGGGTAGATGACATGCTAGACTAGTTACATTAGCATAGCAGACTCTCTCCCCCTCTCTTTTGTTACTTCTTCTATATGTTATTTTCATTCTTCTATTTGTCGTCCTTAGTGTTGTCTACTTGAGGACGATGCAAAGCATTGAGATCTCTCGATCTCTCTCATGTTGACTCAAAAGACACATGTGTTCCCTTCTTCTAGGTGACCTTCCTTGATTGGGGAATGAAGAAAAATTATGCATACATACATATGATATATATACATGACTTATCATACAGCATACTGACCCCGAGGAAAGCGAAGTCACCTCGTGCTTTGTGTTTTGTGTCTATTATCCTTGGGTTTATCTCACACTTGGGGGCTAAATCTTTGCGATAACGTGCTCCTTTTTCCTTTCTCATTTCTTATGTGTATCACTACATTAAAACAAACACCCCCGTTGAGGCGTGTGCGATCGCTTTAACGTAGGGGGGCATACACCCTGTCTATCCTTTCAAAGATACTTGAAAATTTCTTGGCAAACTTAGCTTTGTCTTGAAGATTTTTGGTATTTCTTTTGCATGACTCATAGTGAGGGAACCTTACTACTGACAGTCATGGTTCTCCCTCGTGATCTTCCCTTTTACTTTGTCAACCGAAGTCGTAAGATCCTTAGTCCACTGGGGGCTTGGTGTATCTTGCCTCCTTGACGTGGTGAAAGTCTTTCAACGTTGTTTCCTTGTACTTTATCGGAAGTATGAGCATACATACTCCCGCTAAAGTGGGGGCTAAATGTAGCGTCCTAAAATTGCGACACTTGCAATTTCAACTGCATTTCGGTCTTCACGATGGCGATGCAACATGCAACCTGAATGGAGACCCCAAAACTTGCTCACGACACTAAAAACTGCATTTTTCAACCACCCTGGCCTGAACCTCCTTGCACCCTGATGTCCCGGGAGGTGGGACCAGAGCGCCCAGCGCCCTGGTCCCTGGGTCCTATTTTGGGCCCGGTTTCCTAAGTGATATCGGGTCTTTTTGATTGCAATTTGGAAATATACTTCCCTGGTCGGCCTAAGGTCGGGAAAATCAGTCTATCAGCCCTAAATGACAAGTATATAAACTACATTTTTCTCTCTCATTTGAGATGAGGAGGATATGTGTACAAAGCGTGGAAATTATACTCAAGCATTCAAGCATTCAAGCATTCAAGCATTCAAGCAATTGATCATTCCAAGTCTCCATTCAAGGCTAAGTGTTGCATTCAGGACAAGGATTCAACCATTGAAGAGGAGATCACATACTGCATGCTACAACATACAACATACAACATCTAAACCTTCGCACATAAGGATACAAACATCCTTAGAACAAGGTATTAGTACTTGTTTTACAGTCATTTACATTTACAGCTCTTGCTCATTTCTTGGTTAATTCCAAAACCGGGGTTTGACCTAAAGGCAAACCCCTAATCCCTAACCCCCCAATCGTCTTCGCTTTTCTATGTGTAGGTTGCAGGTACGCGGCTGAAATTGAAGATCTGGAATCCTTGTGCAGAGACGAACAGATCCCCCTTCGTTTCGCGGATTTTTCGGAGGACCGTGGCGCCGGGCGCCATCGTCCCGACAACTTTTGCCTAAATTTGCAAGACAGCGCTGTATCGACATTTTACTGCTAATTCCAGGTCCGCAGCTTCATCCTATAACCTAAACTCAGTTTATAAGCGAATCTTTATGACTTTCTATGCATCCTTAGCTTAATTTCCTTAATCAACATTCTTTACAAAAGAGGGTAGCCTTGCTTTCCTAACCCTTGAAATTAATTTAGCATCCAATCTTACATCGTGTGGGATTGAATCTTATGAGTTTCAACCCCTCTTTTGAATGTAAAGTCTTCCCCCTAAGTGAAAACCCATCAAATCCTAGCGAACCTCTCTTCTCTCTCCTTGGAGTTAGAAGAGGGGAGACCAACTAGGGTTCGACCGTGATTTTCCGCTTTACAAATGCTAAGTTATTAACTGATTAAACATGTCAATCTCTTACCTTGTGCTAGTCTAAGTATAGTTTTTCCCAAGAAGGATAACACATGTTGAGTGTATATAAAATATCATGTGATAAATAAAATCTTAGTTAAGAATAGGTCACTTTTGACACATCAATCACCTCTTGGATAAAATTTGTAGAATATTCTACTTTGTCAAAATTGATCTAAAATTAGGATATCATCAATTTATAGTTCAATTAGAATACATCTTAAAGACTACATTTAAAATATATAAATCAGTCTATGAGTTGATAATTATTCCTTTCATCCTCACTAATGCTCCTACAATATTTATAAAACTAATGAGTTATGTCCCACATGTATGCATTAATTACCTTGTGACTGTCTACTTGGACAATATTAATATCTTTATATTGTTGAGGGAGGAGCACGTGCAACACATTAAAAAAGTACTACAAACTCTATTTCAACACAATATGCAATCCAAACTCAATGAATATATTTTAGGTACCACGCAAATCCAATATCTTAGTTGTATCATCAATTACTATGCAATCACATTCTTAAAAATTCAAGGTGATTTGAGATTGATATGTTGGCATTGTATGAAGATTGCATTAATGAAGTACAGTGTTGTCATTGATGTCAATAGTAACCAATAATGGAGTTGTATTACAACTAGTAGTGATGCAATAATGCAACCAGTAGTAAAGTTGTGAATGAAACCAGTATTGGTATTTCAAGCAGAGTGATCAACCGGTAACCCTAACCAGTTAATAGGAAGAACCCTAACGGATGTAGCTTGGAGAATCGGTTGTGTTGATTTATGATCGAATGGTGATTGAAGATGAATATGCCACATATGCATGATGCACATGATGAGTTTCAAAGTGGTTTTGTCACGTGAAGATAACTGTTTATCTTGGGAATGAGCAAGTGCATAGCATGAAGTGATAACTGTGTGATGAGTTATAGGATTTGATGTGCAGTGATTTAGGAGTGTTTGATATTGTCTAGAACAATGTATAGTTGATTGCTATGTAATCCAACAGTTATGTTTGAACCGATATGTTTGTAATCTCTATGAGATTTGTAGGTTTTGTGATGTGTTACCGACCTATTGTATTTGTATTTAAGATCGATGAGTTGTTTGTAATTGTGTTGGCAATTTTGGTTAAGTGTGGTAGTGAGATTGTTTGTGAACCAGAAGGAGTGTCTACAGAATGTTGTGAAGGTAGATAGGAGCAGAATAGGATCTGACTAAGAAAGATAGTGCTATTACTAGATCAACAAAGACCTTGTTGTTCTCTAACCATTACAACAGTTCAATCCCCTAACAGGGTAAGCTTTAACAAGCTTGGTGTTGTTTAAATCCTCTAATCAGGTGGTCCATTAGCTTGGATTTGAAATCCTCTACTGAGGTTACTCTTAATAGGGTATTTACTTTAACAAGGTATTGTAGTCAATCCCTTAACTGGGTTGTCCCTAACTAGATCTATTATTAACAGAAAATTATTATATAAGCTTCTAACAAGCCTTGGCTCCTAACATGGTGTACTTTAGATGAGTTCAGAATACTTGTGGGTAATCATTCCCACCACAGTTTTTCTCATTTGGGTTTCCACATGAAAAATCATTGTGTCAAGTGGTGAATAATTTTGTGGATATGTTTTGATATGGTTGATATGATTAACTGGTAAAGTCACTTAGATATGTTTAGATGATCGGAAGTGATCTAAAATGAGCTATTACTGATGTTAGTAAATTGATTTAATGTTTTGGTTAAATGTTATTTGAGTTTTAGATCTGTTACATTGTATCATTGATGTTTTGGTCAATCGGTAAAGTTTGACATTGTAGTTGCAGTTCTTGATAACAGTAACTAAACCGGTTAAGTTTATCAAGTTGTTTATGAGTTGGTTTTAAGTTTGGTGAAAGCTTAGTATATTTTCTATCTA